>NC_089722.1:20965686-21116141 GCF_035083965.1 Branchiostoma lanceolatum | reverse complement strand
AGTTCGAATCCCGGCTGTTATTCTCACCCAACATGCATGCTAGTGAAAAGCTATGGTCTACTGTTCATATAGTACTGCTCGAATACCGGTTATAGATTCTCAATTTTTGTTCTTTCACAAGTCATCTTTTTCTTTGACTTTAGCATTCTACAAGATATTAGTATCTGTTTTCTGAATTATTTTTTTGCAATTTACAGCATATATTTTCTCATTTTGCAGCTGCCTTGTATGCTTTACAATATGGCCGAAAACTTCTTTTTTTCTACATTTTTTTAAACGGACGTAAATTCATGCGATTCCGGATGTCATCCATATGATCAAATCAACATGGCCTAAAATAGATAAAAAAGGAAAGAAACTTTCTTTTTTTTTACCCGTAGATGAGGAAAAGGAAGAGGAAGAGTTGTACTACCCCACCTTCATGAAGGGGGTAAAGTCAGCATGAATTACAGTATGGCCGAAAAATGTTTTGGGGAAACGGACGAAAATCGAAGCATGTGTCATCCAAATGTCATCCAAATCAACATGGCCTTGAATAATTAAAAAAACGAAACTTTCCCTTTTTTCACCTGTAGATGAGGAAGAGGAAGAGGAGGTCAGCACACCTGAGTTGTACTACCCCACCTTCATGAAGGGGCTGAAGTCCGGCATGTTCTACACACACATCTTCTGGTTCTCCGTCATACAGCTCAGGAACTACTTCTTCATGGGAACGTTTAACCCTTGGATGACCAAGCTAGCTGAAGACAACGAATCATCTTGTGATACAGGTAATGTTAAGGCT
Organism: Branchiostoma lanceolatum; assembly: GCF_035083965.1. Classification (NCBI taxonomy): domain Eukaryota; kingdom Metazoa; phylum Chordata; class Leptocardii; order Amphioxiformes; family Branchiostomatidae; genus Branchiostoma; species Branchiostoma lanceolatum. The sequence goes on along the minus strand of NC_089722.1, from coordinate 21,115,357 downwards.
AGACTTGCCAGAGTGGCAGGAAGTAGAAATCAGAGGTGGTAGAACTAGTTATTTATCGGACATGACGGTCCAGGTCATGGGGTCTTTGTAAGAGGCTACTAATTCACGGGGAGTGTTTTTTGGTCTGTATTGTTGTATTGTTTTGGTAAGCTTTGTTTGCTTTTGATGTAACCTGGCTGTACTTGAACAATCTGTGTATGTGAAAAATTCTGATTTCTCCAATCTGATGCCTTTGTTCCTTGTCTTCAAATGTGCAGTCATCAGATACACAGAAGCTTTCGCCATCACGCAGCTCTTTGGGGTCCTTTGTGCCCCCATGAACGGACTGATCATGGACATGTACCGCAACTACGTCACCAAGAAAATGGTGCAGGACAAGCAAGCAGGTAGGAACCATTTCTGTTAACGTGTACATCTTTTGAAACTTTCTTCCAACACTAAGGTATACATGGATCAAATTTTCAACGATCCCTGTCGCCTTTTTCAGGATCAATAGTTACCAATCACTTCGGAACGTAAACTCACAAGAGTTACAGACACGTGACCTTATTGACACATGCCTTTACGTATACGTGACGTCTGCATTTGGTCAAATGTACCAGGAAGTTTATAACGCCCGCTGTCTCTGTTAAGTGATGGCTGGAGTTCCATGATGTATATGGACTCATTTGATCTGTGTATACCTTAGTGTTGGGAAAAGTTTAGCCTTGTACTATAATTTCTTCCAACACAGATGAGCTTCCATGATAATCTTTTGAATCTGTGCATCTTGTTGTATTGTGCAAAGACTAATAATGTCATTCTTAAATATAGTTTCTTCGTGCTGATATCATAGTTACACGTATATTGTTTTCCTTTCACCATTAAAAAAAAAATTGAAACATAAATATGTGTTAAAAAATAGATTCTGAACATCGCAGACTAATATAGAAAATGCATCAGAATATTGTAAGACCAATGTCCAATGTACAATTACTGTGTTACAGAGTTGTTTCAACCCCAAATTTAAAACACCGTAAAAAAACTTCTTTTCCTCTCTACCACGAAATTAAGTCCCCACAAAAGTAACTGAATCTACAATCATATCTTCTCTTTATTCCAGGCATTGAGTCGGCCTACACGAAAGCAAGCTTGGACCTGCGTTCTTGTGTGGTTGCCTTCAGTCTAACCACTTTTCTGGGAGTGCTGTTCTCCATATGTGTGGTCATACCCATCCTACCCATCCAGTACTTATCCTTCGTTCTACAAGTCATACTTAGGTCATTTCTGTACGGTGGGAACGCTACCTTTTTTGCAGTAGGGTAAGTTTCAATTGTTGACAAGCCGTGTTCTGTTTCTTGCACGATTTCAAGTAGAAATGAATCTATTTGTACATTGTTCATTGTGTAACTTTAGATACCATATGATTAATCCATATCTTAAGTTGTTTTTGACAATGTCTACAATTAAGTCTATGATATTTGAGAAAAACCTTAATACCTTGTATTGTATTATATATTTGATATGATATATATTTAATGCAATGTCATATATATCTATGTGACAACCAGATACGGGCCAAACTTTCACAGAAATGATAATTCAAGTATACATCTAATCAAATTTTAATTCTAACTGAATGTGTGGTTTTGGTATGGGAAAGCATAATGGACTAATTGTCATTAAGCATTAAAATGTATCCTCTGCAATTTTCTATGTTGTTTCAAACATTGACTGCGGTATAGAATAGACATGATCTTGTAAGGTATCATCATTATGTGGTGTATAGCAACTTAACATGGTAAAATCACAGTATGGTATGCTGTCTTTGAGCTCATCACACATTCAAGACCTTCCCATGACTTTGCTCTCGACCACTCCCCATTCAGCCTGGAGTCCTTCCTATTCTAGCTCCAGTTCACTCCTCTTGATTTTTCAAAAGTCGTAGTCAGCTGGCACAAACAACATTTAAAAAATAGTAGGCAACCTTGCCAACCAACTCTCAACAACAAATAAAGTTGCTCATGACTAACTCCCAACCATGGTCTAGAGAAGGTTGGGAGGCCATGGTCTGGATAAGGTCGGAGGGCCATGGTCGGTTATGTGTGACAGGCTTAACTGGTGATGGTATCTTCCATACAATCTTTGGTGAACTCACATGTATTCTTTCTGTTCTGGTCTGGACCAGCTACCCACCTCGCCACTTTGGTAAGATGTTTGGTGCAGACATGTTCATAGGAGGCGTGGTCAGCTGTTTCCAGTACCCCCTCTTCATTCTAACACAGGAGGTCTTCCAGAAAAACCCTATGCCAGTAAGTGTTTCCAGAAATGTACATGTATGGCAAAAAATGGGTTGCAACTTAAGCCGGCATCACACAGTCAACAAGATTTGGCTAAAGTTGTCGATCGCCAGAAGGTTGCCAAATTTAAAAATCACCAGAGTTGGGCATATTTTCCACCCGAAAATCTGAACGGGACTTGCAAACATAGGCCGGTCGCTAAAGATCGTGCAGTGATTTGAGATGACACTGGCCGTCTTGCTGCCAAAAACGTTGTTTTGAGCTCGCTGACCTGTCCTCTGTGTTATGCCGGCTTTAGGAGGACCAGAGTCTTACATGTACCTTACATTCCAGTACCTGTTTGATATGGGTATTGGAATGTCATTTTTCCTGAAACGGAATATAATTGATGTTTTCCACAGCTACCCTTCACGACACTTTGGTAAGATGTTGGGAGCAGACTATGGTGCCGGGAGCATCATACTGATGCTGCAGTACCCAATGTTCTTGTTGACTGTTGGAACGTTCGGAGGGGATCCCGCTCCAGTAAGATTTTGGGGTGAAAATGGTGAAGGTTGACTTTGAAGGTCATGGCCGGAGTGACAGTGTGGAGTTATAGGCTTGTTCACAGTTCGTGGGTGATACATGTGTATGTCAAAGTTGCTACCTTAATTATGCACTGCCAGGGGCATTCAACTTTGACATATTGCCCACAATGCATCACACTGAACATGTGCACGTCAAACTTTGAACTAGCTTATACTTCACAAATTTCCATCACTGTTATATCCCCTTTTTCTGGTCTTCTGGTAAACACAACAAAAGAATGCACAAGTTTCAACTATCAAACTGTAATATCTGTTTAGTTACTATCAAGTTAGGATAGCAATGTGTGCAAGTAATGTCCTTATTCAGTTGACCAATCAGAAGTTGTAATAGTGACTTGTAAATCCCTCCCCCCAGGTAAACATCATCCTATTGGTGCTGACAGCACTCACCATCATCCACCCTGTGTACCTGTACTTCCACTGCAAGTGGCTGGACCGGCAGTATCGCGAGAACGGCCCGCAGACCGTGAAGAAGCCACGCAAAATGGAGGACGAAAACCTCCTTGTGGTGGACCAAGTGTCCACCATATAGATTCATTGTTTTTGTAGATTTTTCCTATACAACATTTGAAGTGCTTGGGAAAAATATTTGTTAATCTACGGTGTAGTGATCTTTTTTTGGTCTCTAGGACCACTAATTTTATGTTATTTGTTAATCTACGGTGTAGTGATCTTTTTTTGGTCTCCAGGACCACTTCTCCTTGACCACTGATTTTATGTTATTTGTTAATCTACAGTGTAGTGATCTTTTTTTGGTCTCCAGGACCACTTCTCCATGACCACTGATTTTATGTTAAGTGTCATATCTGGGTTATCTTTACTTCTCAAAACTCTCAAAGCATGAAGCAAGAGTGACAACTGTTGTAAATTGGTGAAAATATTTGATGCTAAAAAATGTTAATGCAGTGGAGGCCTAGGCATACAAAATGCCTTCAAAAAAAAAGAGTAAAACATTTCAGACACATTTGAATCTGAATAAATGAAATTAGTATTTTTTTCTGCAAGTTGATTTAGATAGCTCAATATATGACAAAAATGCTAAAAAGAACAAAAATCTACTGTGCAGTATTTTCTTACTGTCTATACCATTGTGTTTATATGAGGTAGAGCTAACTTGAATTTTTTTTTCAAGTTTTCTATAGTTTAAGTTTTGTCTTTGGAAAAACAGTTACTTTTGAAATTATGCATATTTATTAAATTGAATGAAAAAAGTTAATCCTTATTGAATTATACTCTTACCACTATATACATACACTGAGAAATAACTTTTTCTTATAAACAAAGCTTAAAGGCATCTACATTGTATTTATAATGTTGCTAAAAGCATTTATACTGCAATATTATAATATCTGAAGCTGTTTCAAGCTTGTGTTTTTGCATATAGTATTGAATAACTGTGTTTTGAGTTCTCTCACATTGGTGCAAATATGTTTTGTAGAGTTACATTCACAAATTTTTATACATGTACTTACATTTAGCAAGTTAGATCTGAGTGGACCATGACAAGAAAGGACTATTATTTGTAGCACCTCTTTAAAAACATACCCATAAATTGTGACTCGTTGATATGAAAACTGCTGTTTTACCACAATGAAGAATGTATTGTACTGTGTGTGTTGTCATCCATGGTGTCTAATACATTACATAATTATATCAAATATTGAATATGCCTTCATACTGTCTGTGCGCAATCCATATTGTTTTTCTTAACCAGAAATGCGATGAACACATTAAGTATGTGTATTTTTATGCATTTTCAGTGAAAGGTATTTATATATGTACATCTTGTTAAATGTTGTTTGAAAGGCGGTTGCCTGAAATGTGTGTTTTTGTTGGTAATAACCTCATGAAAGGGCCAGGAAAGACAGTCAAAAAGTACTAATTGTACTAAAATCCTGTATTTGTCGGAAAAGTCAGTGATCCAAGAAATAATTTAAAGTGCTGTTCTACCTCAAAATGGCTGTTGTCAGGAGAGAGCGTCTTCTTATGCAAGGCCTATGTCAAGGCCAATGAAAGAGTCGACTAGACTTATTTATCCAGTAATGCTGGATATACCGGTAACTAGCGTTGCTGAATGTAGGTATTTCAGCCTCCAGCCTTCTGTTTATTCACTGACCTAGAGGTTGATGGTTCGAATCCCACTCTTGACAGATTGATTTCACAGAAGGATGTAATTTGGTGTTGCATGGTCAAAGCTTAACACAGTTTGCCAACTGCTGCAAAAAGTTATCAGTGCCCTGGTATAGTCTTACCAGTCAGGTTTGAAAGATCTGCTTGGGTGAAAAGAAAGCATTTTATTACTAGTGCAGTTATCACAGCAAAATTCCGGGGTTGGGGGTTGGGACCAATGGGTGAAATCCAGTGAAAATGACTTTCTTTACTTTTTTTAATTCTTATGATTTTATAAGACCCTCTGTTCTGTATAGAACAGCAGACGATAAAGCAGTTTGTGATAGAGAATTATACTTTCTTATTATGTATCATAAAGGCATTCAAAGGAGCATGGATAAACGCACAGCATGATTATTTTTTAAAGAATTTGATGACCGTGATATTATTGTATTTTTTTGTTTTCCAGCATCATACGTTTGTATATTCAAATCCATATATTGTATGATTCTGAGCCATATATTGACTGTATATCTAATTGTAAATTATTACTAAGTTTTATTAAATAGTCCTATGATTTCAATTGTTAAATATGCTTCAACAAGCCTGCTATTCTATACGATTTGTTTCATTGTTATACAAATATATTATAGGTGATGATTTCATTTCATTGTGCACTTACTACTACATACAGCAATTAACAAAATGATTTCCCTTTATTTTGTGGATATGGAGGCATTTGGGCTCAACTTTGTATATGTGACCACTTTTCTTGTATATTGTTAGTGATTGCAATATATTCTGGGGTTGTATGATTCGCCAAGATTTGCTGAAATTGTGTGACTGCTTGGTCCAATAAAATGGGAACATCTCAAATCACCTTTCATTTGGTCATTACGGTCTTTTGTCATTTAATTTATACTTTAGAATTTAATTTCAGTAGTCAGACTAGAGTAGTCACATGCTATAGTGTTAATCATTGTCCATCCTTTTTCATGTTACATGTACTTGCAATTAGACTACGGGCAAGAACTTGCAATAAACTTCCTATTATATGTACATGCAACATATACATCCCCTCCCCCCAATGTTGGAAAATTCTGTTCATCTCTTGTGATTTGTGTATGTACTTCCCCAGCAACAGTCCCTCATCCTAGCCTCCGTTGCAGGCTGTTTTCATTTTCTAAGTTCCACTTTTACTAATACATTTTTGCGTTTCGGCGCCTTCGCTACAACTGTTCGGAAATATCATTGCATTGTGGTTTCGGACTTTGATATCCTGAAAAATGACCATATTACATCTATTCCACAAGATTGCAGAAGAAAAAAAATGATTTCATCAAGAAAACGACCAGAAATCGACATAAATGATACCATATAGTGAGGTTATAGCATTACGTACAGAGAGACGGGTTACGTACCGCAGCTTGGCCCATCTGGCAACGCGAAGCACTTCGGACCCAGAAGAGCCGGGTTCGTGTCCGTGCATGGATTTTTTATTTTCTTTTTAGATATTGAATATCAAAAATATATATTGATATTATATTAATCTATCAATATCATATTTATGAATATCATTTTTTCATTAATAAATAAAGAAATATTTTATATTTGTTATTTTTGAATATTCATTTAATATATACAAGGCCTTTGTCTTATGAACAGGACTTCATAGATTCCAAACCCGGCATTCGAATTTTTCTGTTCATTGTAATGGAAAATACCGTGCAGCGGCTCCTATGCGCGGTAAGATGATTCTTGCAAAACACTCGCCACTAAACTTCTATCCCCGATGTAAACAGAGGCTCTTGATGTTGTTTGCAAAACAGCGATCCTTTGTTACAGTAGCAAATGCTCCATTGTTCAGTATCGACTTCATTCAGACAACACGTACGTGGAAAGTGGCGCCGCTCGGCACAAAACTATGGGAATTTTCATGAATTTTAGCAAAATTACCCAGGAAAATAAGGAAGAAATGTTGTAAATGCGGAAACCAGAATAATACGGATGAGGTAGCTGTTGATTTGTTTGACATTTGGTAGTCATTTTAGATAGAACCTTAGCTGTTATGAACTTCTATTTCACTTAATTACCATAGTGCTGATGATTCAATGGTGCTTTTTCAAATTTTATGTTTTATTGCGTGCCATGTACATAATTACATTGATAGCTTTTATAATGAGCCTATTGTACATTTTACTAATAAGTACAAGTTGTAGGCCAAGACCAGCTTTTTCAAAAGCACTTAAGTTAAGTGACGTAACTTCAAAATTGCTTTCCCCAATCTGCCTTTCTCTATTAAAACAGTACTCATTTCCCAAAATGACAATTTTTCTTATAGACTGAACAGCCCTTGAGTGACTTTCTCTGGCAGATTTTACTTCAAGTAAAGGGAAAAGACAATTCACACTCATAAACGTAGCCGAAACGCCAGCTTTTTTGAAAAGCTCTTGTTTTCTTGTTGTTCGCTGGGAATTCCCGGCCAGCAATTAAAAACAAAATGTGATAGCATAAAAACAATAAATTGAAAAAGAAGAGGAGTCTGCATCGGAGGCTACCCTCATCCTCTGTACCCTTTCCTTCACATGGGGCCTGCATGGTGGGAGGGATGGTCTGTCAAGTTGCTAAATTCAGGGAGGCCATAGCTATGTATAGCATTAGATTTGGCAGGCTGGCTTTTTTCTTACATTTAGGGCCTCCTGTGTTGTCTGGGCTGGCTTGGCTTTATGCTAAATTCAGGCCACCATTACGCTGTACGTAGAATGCATCGATTAGGCTCTGTGTTAAGTTTGAGCATTCCAGCTGTACCTAGCAGCTATATAGACTGTCTCCGTGGAATAAACTCAACAGCATATTTTTTATCTTTTAATTTGCATATAGGGACACACACTCTTTAGTTTGCTCCTTTATTCACAACGTCCAATACCAATTCAGCATCTTGTACAGAACAAACATTATACAAATGTAGCACCATTGTCCTACATACAAACCAACTAACATTAGGTCCGGCAGAAGATGTAATACGAAGCATTTGCAACAGTTCAAAATGTATTTATTTACCAGTTAGATGTTACACACCTAGATTGTTTTGCCAAGGCCCAAGACCTACTAGTGGAACATGATAACTTCTTTGAAGGTTTTTAATGACAAGTAAAATAAGCTGGTTCACTGTTTGAGCTGCACATGCGTATTGTGATGTATTCTGGATCATATGTCAAAGTCGAATGCCCCTATTAGACATAAACAAAACACATCTGGACATGGTATCAAGTATGGTCCTGATATGAACTGCTCAGGAGGCGTTCACATTTGACCTCGCTCATGCACAGTTAAAATCGTGAACCAGCTTATAATCATAATGAGTAACAGGTTACATTAAGGAATCCGTTTCATCCTCAGACGAACTGATTACTTCTTCCCCTCAACCGCTGGCTTGTCTTGTTTCTTGATGGGGACGGATCTCTCGGGCCCGGCTGGCTCCAGGGCCTTCTGTGTGGGCGCCTCCACGGTCAGTACTCCGTCTGTGGCCAGGGAGGAGGTCACCTGGGGAAGACAATAAACACAACTCCGTTAAGGTTTCTACTGTCAAATAGATATCAAACTTTATTGCGAAACCATTGTAATGGCTACAATGTATGGGAAATTAAATTTCTAAACAGTACTATATGTCTTATATGTTACTCTATTTATACTTATTTCATTTATAAGGAACAGGAACTGCATAATAAGATAAAAGTACCACAAACTCTTTTGCATGCAATGCTACATTAATTCAAGACAACCTTTCACCCACCCCATACACTTGATGTGAAAATGACCCTTTCTTGCTTAACAGGAAAGTTTTAAGGGATTTTCACAATTTGATAAAAACAGATGATAAAAAGCATTTTAAGTACAAATTGTAAATCTATACGTTATGTAGATCAAGACAATGTGCATCATCTATTATGAAATGCTGTTGATAGTTATCTTGTTTTTGACAAATAAGAGCATCAAATTCACGGTACTGTATGATTACGGTGGTGGTGAATATTGCACAAGTTATGCAGATTAGGGGATGATTTGCATATAGTTAATTAGAAAATTTTGTTATCTCTGAGTCAAGTGAAAGATGACGATTTGAAAAAAATGGGGCCATGCTTCCACGGCCACATTAGTGTTATTAGGCCAGTTCAATGATATTAGTTGTTTCTTAGAGAAATCAAGGGGGTTATTTTAACCTTCTTAGAGAAAATATTAACATGAAGGATTTGTGGAGCATGGAGTCAAATTTGAAGAATGAAATTTACTGATCTAACTTAATCATCTTTCAACCAATTCCTCACATGAAATTTATGTGTAAACAATCGTAATCAAACATGCATCAAAATAAAGAGAAATATTAGAAGTTTACAGTTCGCAGATTTCGCACAAAACCTATCTTTAACATCAAAACCGGAAATTTTGCTGCAACATCGTAGAAAGGCGCTAGGAGAACCATAAGCGAACTTGACCTTCGTTTTCCCGACCCCTACGCGCCTACCTAAATATCATTGACAAACACACAGACACACAAACAGCACCTAAAACATGGCCTTCCTGGAGAAGCCAATATTATAATAAAAGCAGTCGTTGTCTTATAATTAATGAGTACCTTCTCGGGGTCGACCCCCTCGGGCAGCATGTATTTCCTGGTGAACTCCCGCTGGATGAAGCCGTGCTCGTCCTGCTTCTCCTCGTGCCTGGCGTGAACCACCACGTAGTTCCCGACCGTCTTCACTTTGACTTCCTCGGGAGAGAACTGGTTCACGTCCACCATGACCTTGAACTTGTTGTCGTCCACTTCAAGACGGGAATCTGGACTTGGCGGTATGCCTGGGAAGGAGAATGGCTGCATGGACATCCCGGGAGAGGGGCTGGTGGGCCCGATGGGTCCCGGGGGACAGATGGCCAGGCCTGGGGGAGGCTGCCCGTACCCCGGCCACCAGGAGATACCGGGGCTCGAAAACATCCTCTCATAGTCATCTGACATTGCCGGGAAACCGCCGAACGGCCGCTCCAGCCGGTCCAGCATGGCGCGGTGGTGCTCCGCCATCCTCTTCCTCCACTCCTCCGACCATCCTCCGAAAGAGGAGAAGGAGAGAGGAATCGTTCTTTCGTCTTTCCCTGCCATCTTCAACAAGAAAACAACCTCCCAATTTCAAAATCTCCGACAACAAAGATGGAGCTGTCTGCGCTAGCCTAGGCGACTGTGGTGAAACTTTACCCGGGTCTGAGCAGACAGAGATCACCATATCGGGTTTTATACCCCTGACCCCACCCCCATTTTGAACGTTCTCGAAGTTCCACGCGCTGCCGCACGTATCGCTACATTTGTACGTGCACCGCCCATTGATGGTATCTTTGTCGCGTGATGGCCAGGAATATACCAGAAACATACACTGAGTCATGTGTAGACTTTAAACACGAGCTTCAGTCGTGCCAGGAATTAATGGCAATATCCCAGCGTTTCAGAAAAGTCTGTCGAATTGTTGCGAAGTTTTCTCAACTGAACGTCTAAACTTGTACATGTAGCTGTAAGTTAAACGTTAATGTGCTAATGTTTAACGTGAAACTGGATCTGATGTTTTTGTTTTTTTGGCGTATACCGTTGGAACATGCTAGAAATACGCTTCATGAGTCATACTTAAGAAAAGAAGTAAGAGAGATAACGTGTTATAAGAGAGAATTTCAATCGTTCTAGAAATAACCTCCTGTGGTTCTGACAAATGTTCGCGAACTTTATGTCGGGCTCGTAGAAAGTGTTTGCCTCATTAGTTTGTTCAGCATTCAACCTTGATACTTTGGCCGAAAGAATATACTAGAACTTGACGCCATATAACTATTAAAGTCGTGTATGGACTTTGGAGCTAGAGATAAATTCAAGTGCTCCTGACAAACCTGCCGAATTGTCGCGAAAAAAAGGGTTTTCAATGTATGTAACGTTAGCGTCATGCCAGTTTTCACAGTATAATAATAATAATAATATCAGGTGTATTTGCAGCCAGTGCCACAGGCAGGTACCCAATGTGTAAGGTAATGTAGGCTGTTTAACGTGTTCGAGGCACCTCCTCATACGGTCACATGCTAGCGTGAAGGAGGGAACTCTCGTGAGCCTATATAGAATATAACGTTACATTGTGTAACATTAATTAAAGTGAGCAATGTCGCAAAAATGTTCATTGCTTATAAGTGATATTTGCTCGGTTGAGTCACGTTAGGTTTTATCATTCTATGTTTCACGCAGTTGTGTTGGAAACTATATAACGTTACTAGTATCTACTCTACATCTACTCTACTCTAGGTTTTAACCATCCACGTAAACCCATAATGACAATCGGTTGAAGAAGAGACAGCTAGATAATAACAAAGAACATCCTAACCGTGACCGTAAACTATATGCTCTACTCTATCTATTCTACAAATGTAGTAATTGCATTGGAGATCACCCACCGGGTAGAAGGCCACTACTCTCCAAGCAGAGGAGGGGTTCCGGCTGGTTTTTGACGTGTTTTTAGGCGTTTTTGTCGAGCTTTCTACTTTGTCTTTTTTTTTTTTTTTTGCCAACCCACACGACACAAAAAAGTGACAAAGTAGAAAGCCCGACAAAAACGCCTAAAATTTAGGCGTTTTTGTCGGGCTTTTAAAAAACACGTCAAAAACCAGCCGGAACCCCTCCTCTGCTTGGAGAGTAGTTCTAAGGCCACACCATTTTGTATGACGTTGGCGCGCGCATCTGGTTTTACCCAGTTTTCAAAAAGAAAGAAAAGGGACTTTTTAATTTGTTGACAGTTTAATATGTTGCCATCTTCTGCTGAAGCAGGACAACGAAGTTAAGAACAAGTGGAGAATCCTAGGTGCTGCTTCTTCGAGCGACCACTGTGTTAATTTCGAGCTCCTCGCGCGACGTTCCAAAACAAATTTAAAGTGCTTCTTGTCAACTGGAATTTTCAAAAGCCTAAAAAAATACTGAGCACAATGAGGAGACGTCCGAACCTGTTTAGGAACGTGTACGGCTTTAAGGCTTATGTTTTTCGTATTTTCCCATTTTTACAAGTCGGGACGATGTACTTAATATAGCCTAATCTGCAGGGCCGCCCCTGGAAAAGTGGCACTGAAACGACATCAAATTGCCAGATTTCTGGCTTTTCGGGAATCGCGAAATCGCAAAAGACTCGTATAGGGGGTCTGAAGTTTTGAGGCTTTTTTCACGCCGTTTTCGAAAAGGCGACCATGAATTAAAGAAATATGACAATATCTTAGACATTTCACAAAAGAAAACTATGGGATATTCAAGTCAAGAAGTCTTGACATGGTTGTGCAAAGTTAGTTCTTTAATTTGCCAGGTCTGGGTCCAAGACATATCTTTTATATAAAATACTTTGTTCCGGGTTCGATACCGACGTTGTGCCCTTAGGAAAGGCAATTAACACGATATTCCTGAACAGTATTGCTACCATGACGGTGGAGTGAGGTCCACCGAGCGTATGTCAAAAGTATGCCAAAAATCACACACGGATTTGGTGCGCCAATGTTTCAATGTAACGTTAATTTAAAAAAAAAAAAAAAATGTACGAATAAGAGGGGACTGTTTGAAGTAGCTACAGTTCAGAAACAAAACACAACACAAAGAAAAAATTCAGTTATGACCATTTAATCAGAATCAGAAAACTTTACAATACAATACTTCGGAGGGTGGCAACCTCCCCTCATTTGTCAATGATCAACATTGATGTCATCGTTAGCTGGTGCTTAGGCTGGATCTATCAGCTCCATAAATACTGCCATTGCCACTTCTCTGCTTACAGGTGAGATAGTACACAACACCACAGTTAAACTATACCCAAGTAACTTCGTTACAACAGCAGTGGTTTGGCATAAAAACTTCTTTCACCCTTTATAAACAAGCCAGCATCATAAATATCATTTGCACAGACACTTAAACAATCAATAGGGTAATAGTATATATATTTTTGTTCTTTTTCGAAATATAGAATTTGTCAGAAAAAGGAAACTTACTACCTTAAGAAAAGATCTTGTAAAGAGGTAACGCTACAATACTAGACTCTTGTTATCTAAAGATGCAAACACATCACCTTACACTGTTGGACAATGAGAAACCTGAAAGAGTGTAAGGCTTCTATTTAAGTTACAAAGATATCATATTATTAAGAACTTTAAGAACAGCAATTAACACCACTTCTACACTTCATCTTTCTTTCTTAACTCTTCTAAGGTGTTTGCCGTGAACACTTCATATCTTCCTATCTATGGTACAAACCAGATAGACAAATTAAGTGCATCAAACGTGCAATTAAACACCTCTGAAACCTATACCATCACTTTGGTATTCATCAAATCCCTCTGTCAATTTCTTTGGATTTTATAGTATCTTAAAAACTCTTGTGTAGAAGAATGTATTCTTGTAGACATCTGACACAAAGAGAAAGGCTTTGGTATCACATCTGCCTCCCAAATCTACAACAACGGGTTGTCTTTTCATCTTATTTTAAGTTTCTTCGGAAGTCAGACCCATCCCTTAGAATTAGATACGACAATGCCTAAACATACAAACATATAAAGTTATAAAACCCTTAATATACAGCAGTACTTCAACAGAAGCTAAAATCACTTAACTGCATTCACACTCAATATCCTTTACTGCCATGTGTTTTATATATCGTCACAATATATTTGTGATAATGGCCTACAAGAAATGCAGTTATCTTTGGACAAAAGACTATGTTGCACTATTCAAGGTGTCCAAAAATACATTCTGTGAGAATAGTAACACACTTATAGTAACTTATTCCCCACCAATATATGATACTTGAAAGAAATGTTTGTATATGTATCCAGCAATAACTAAAGATGGTATTGCACATTTGGGTTTGTTCATTGCTCTCAACAGCACCATATATCCACTACTTCTTGATCTACTCGTTCTTTACCCCCAAACCTTGTGATGAAATGAAGATCCTTTCCTGACAACAAATTAACAACACCAAACTTGTATACATGTAATTCAATAATTAAGAGCTGTTCCTAGCTTTACGTGGTATCTTCTGGATGGCAAAAGTTTCCACACACTTAAAAATTAAACTCTGTCTCTTTACAACTGTGAAGGAATATTACACATAGTCTTTCCTTTCCACCCCTCTAGTGGTAAATGTTTCACACTTCTAAACACCGAATGTTACACCATAACCAGCATGGCTTGACAAGGTTTGCGTTCTCGTATTACCAGGAGTTTGCTCTTGATTGCAAATCTCTTCAACTTTGTACAAGACACTGTGACACAACTATGCAATGAGTCCAGCTTGTCACACAGCGAACAAACTCGTGGTTACGAGAGCGTGACTTTTGTCCGTACGCGACCGCCTCAGGCCATGAACACGTCGTCGTTGTCGAGTTCCTCTTCCTTTATCGTCGTTATGAGGGTTTTCGAGCTCATGTTCTTTGGGAGGTCGACTGATACTACTGACGTCTTTGGCTTGCCCACCTCTGGTTCAGCCTTTAGTCTCTTGACATAGAGGAAGAGGTAAGCTGGCAGACCGAAGTTGAAGAATGTGAGCACCAGCAAGCCGACGTTCATCTGAAGAAGATGCAAAAGAAAACATAGAGTCAGATTTCTGCAGGATACGGCTCTGTTACTGCATCGAAAACTCAAGCAAGACAACTGTATTGTGACAAACAAACAAACAATATGGACTGATGTGTACACTCAAACCTGTCTATAGCGACAACTCAAAACTGCTAATAATCAAACAAAAATAAGGGGCTAAGTAGAAAAGATGAAGATAAAATGGTCAAAGTATACAGTAGACATTGTAGTGTAGACAAAATATTCTTTAAATGCTTGAGTCAATGGGAAAACTAATCTAAGGGACACCAAGAAGTGGCCACAATGGCCAGGTGGTCCTTATGCAGAGGTGGTCACTAGTACAGGTTTGACTGTATTTGCGATTGTGTCCCTCACAGCAAGATTGCAATAATCTACATACCCAGAAGGGGTCCTCGTTGAGAGGCCCGTTGATGATGGTGAAGACGGGGTACTGTAGACAGGCGAATACTGCAGAGATCAGCGACTGCAACCCTGTCAATGTGCCAAAGTGGGTGTGATGATACCTGAGGGAAAAAATACAACTTTGTCAGTTATCGTTTTCCTAACAATTTAGGTAGTCAATGTTCAGCACTAGCACTCGCTTTGCATAGTATAGTTGTCATTCTAGAGCATTTTCCTATATCTTCGTGTTAATGTTATGGGTCACTTTTGTTGCCAGCTTCAAGTTCATTTACATGGTATGCTATCACGAACAATCAAGTGCCTAAAAATACCAGAAAAATTAGCACATTGTGTCTTTTAATTCATAATCTAAAGTAGTGTTTGTGCAATGCAAAAATCAGAATTGCCTTGCTTTAATACAGCAGTGGCAGATATTTTGTTAGAAATGCTTACAATTTAACAAGAACATGTATAGATCAGACACTTACATAGTGGCATACATGGCACCGACAGTTGAATGGATGAACCCTCTGATGAGTGTGTGAAGCAAAAACGTCAAGATCTGGAAGAAGAAGCAACATATAACAACATCAGTGAATGTTGTGGCTTCCTTGTTTCATCAGCAAAAAACATTGGAAATGCATATTTGCTGTGTCATGAATTCGCAGCGGGGAGATCACTGTGAAAACTGCGAAAACAAATCCGTTGCAAACATTTCAAGATTGGCAGTAGTTTCCACGTCTTCTTACCTGTAGTTCCAGACTTGGGATGAGGACAGTGACACCGAAGAAGATCATGAGGACGTTCGTCAGAGCAAAGGCCTTCATCACGTTGCTGATCTTTTGCAACTTGACTTTCTGTTGTTGTTTTTGCTTGTTGAGGGTTATGTTGACGCTGCAGAATCAGATGAAAGGTCTTTTAAGTATAGAGCTTATCTTCATTTACTTTCCTCAAGAGTTTATGGCTAAAACGTCTTATCTTAATTTTGAGGGGGGCTGCATGGGGGGGTCTACATTCAACGCTGTACACTGAATTTAAAAAAGGCAGTGGCAACATATTCATACTAGCAGGCAAGGTGGCTTTGCTTTATGCTATGTTCAGACGCTACATGTGTAGAATGCACCGATAATGCTTTATGTCAAATTTCAGCAGCTCAGCTAGGAATTAGATGGAATTATAACGACTGATTACACTTTATGTGAAATGCGATGCAGGCTCCTTTCAAGGCATTTGGTGTCTGGATTAATCTATATAGACATAGACATAACTGACAGTCAGAATAATCATGTCAGAAACTCTGATCTGAAATACCTTTTTTCACTGGAGGTGCTGCCCTTTCCATTGCACGTGTCGTCGAGTAGCTCCTCTTTAGCACCCTTGGACTTCTTCGGCCTGGTGTTCCAGTCGAGGACGATGCCGATCAGGGGGGCCATGAGGATGCACGCCATCTGGATCATACCAAAGATGGAGGTGTAGATGTTCACTGTGGGAAACAGGAAGGAAACAAAAGGTTAGACTGTCAGGTTTAACTCTTAACAATTTTGTCTTTTGCAGAGATTTGACACAGAAAAGTGCAGAAAAGAAGAAAACACATCAGCACTCAGTGGTATTAAAGATTGTGATTTGCTACAGGGTAAGTTTTGCAAACAAGGTCTAAATTCCATTGTAATAAGAAAATACTGGACCAAAAATTGTTTAAAGTTCAATTTTGTGCTTTGTGATATTTGTTGGCTTATGCTAAAAGATAGCATCCACTGACTACTGGTACTAGTAACTCTAACAGAGCTAAAAGCCATTTACGACCGGGCATTCTTATCATTGATTTTATCACCGGCAATATTGCTAGATTTAGGGTGTTTGTCAAAGAACTTATACTTGGAAATTTCCGCAAACAGTGCAAGGGGTGTAAGTTGTACAGAATACATACTAGTAAAGCATTTTACAGTGTACGTCAAATAGTGCATGCAAGTGATATGTCAGTGCAGAAGTTAAGATTGAGCCCTTCACCTACCAATATACTGGGCTCCTTTATAGTTTCACCAAGCCCAGAAGTAGCAGCATAGATAGTGGAGGGGGGGTGTAGAAGTAATGCATTTCTGGTTAGATTGAAGCATGAAGAAATCACCACAGCATGATCATTCAAGAACACAGTCAAGAAGCAGTCAGTTATGAATACAGCCACCATCACACAATACACCATTAATAAGGGATCATAAAAACATTTCATTCTTGGCTTGTGCATTTAGGATAAAGCAGAATGTGAGTGGTTAGAACATACTACTGTTTATTTAGCAGTAAGTAACAGTGAAGTGCATAGAAAATTAGTGCTGCTTTTTAACCATTACAATTGTTTTTCAGATGATGAAAATTAAGGACATTTGTTTGTAATTTAAGTTAACAATGATTGTGAGGCCAAATGTACATCTGATTCAAGAAAATACATTGTATGTAAGAGGAGATACATTTGTACTGTAAATCCATTTATTTTGAGACTCCCATATTTAGAAGGAGAAAAGGAGTTTTTTTGCAGACTGTTTAAAATTTGCAGTTGAAACAATTCTGTATTACAGTAGTAATACATTGGAACGCATATTCAGTGTCATGCATCCGCAGTGGTGAGGGCACCATGAAAACCACAAAAATAAAACTTGCAGTGAAAACTTTTTTGCAGCCGACTTCTATGATTTTCCCCACATGAATCCAAGAGCAGACAGGTGCAATCAAGAAAGTAAGTCATTGACCACGCGTCAAGCAAAGAGGAATTGAACAAAGTCCAAAGGAAACTGTAATTTGTAAGTGGAGGAAGAGTAAACAAGATTCCGGCATCATGTGTGTAATAGAAAGACGGCATCTTTCATGTCATAGTTCTCTTATATAATTAACGTGAGGTCTGTTTGAGTTGCCCTGTCTGCATATCAGTAGTTACACAAGGAAGATTGATTTAGGACAGAAAGGCAAACACAGATGTGGTCTAGGTGAACACATGTTAATCAAAACAGTAGTCTGCTGAGATTCCCCCCTCCCTCTTTTTGATTTACATGTACAACAAAAAAATGTACAATCAGAAGAGTTGACGAGTACATTCAAACCTGCACTAGTGACCACCTGGCCAACGTGACCACTTTTTGGTGGTCCCTTAGAATAGATAATTTTTTCCATTGACAAAAGCAAAGAAGTCTATAGTGACCACCTGTCCATATGGACCAGATATTAGTGGGCAGTTTTGACTGTATATCAGACTGGTATCCTTTTGTAGTAGCAAATGCATGAACATTTTGTTGACGACTCCTTTAGAAATGTCTTAAGAAAGTTTTTCTTTCAGGTCTCAGAGAAAATTCTTGTCAAGTCTTCTGACGTACATAGTATGCAAAAGGTGCGAGTACCAACCTTTGGAACTGTCTGCCCCCGACACTCTGCCTAACATCTGACTCAGCGCGCCAATGAAGAAGATGAGTCTCAGTTGACCGATGCACATGGTGACCACGCTCCAAAAGAACGCCATGGTGCAGATACTCTTGGACAATGGCGGGATAGCTGCAACAGGATGGGCTAATGTCAGCAACAAAGCCGACAAAAAAAGGTGCCAGAAGGGAGCCAGTGTTAGTGTGAAGGGTGAAAAAAAAAAAAGAACACAAGCATGGATAAGAGTATGCAGTAGTGAAACAGAGGTTTCTGGTTTGTAGCTAATAGCTAATCTCCAAACAGATCTACCAGTAGCAAGACAGAAGCCATGGGCCAAAATAATATCCAGCCATCTCCGGCATGTCCGGTGGCCACCTGGCCCATGGATGCTGTCTTGCTATCCGTAGATCTGCTTGGAGATAAGCTAATCGATACCCCACTAGATACAATGAGACAAATTGTTTTGAATGATCATGGAAGTGTATCTTTCAATACACTTGGTTAACCTTCCATCTACTGCATAACCTTGTACCAAATACAAATTTGGTGCTAAAGGCTACTTCAGTTGGTGGAAGGTTACTTGGACGAACATGATTTGTGCTACCCAGAAAAATATGTTTGACTGCGTGGTGATGGAATTAGTAAAAGGAAAATAATCAAGGCAAATTATGAGTAGAAAAATGATGGAAGCAGTAATGAAGTGAGTAAGGATTGGCTCTTTTGAAAATTGTCATGCATAATGAATTAACGGAGGTGAAGGTAAGTAGATGGTGTCATTGTGTTGTTACGCCAGAGAGAAAGTGGTGTGAGGATCATTGTTCATATATCATTGAGACAAATTATACATCTTACATCTACAATCATAAAAGAATCATTACACATTAGCAGCATGCAATAGATGCTCATTAATAAATCAGTAGTATCTAATTGAAAAATTACAACTACTTCTATATCAAGCATGTCTGGATTCAAGATTTGTGCTAAAGGCATTATCCGTGACATTAGGAAAATGACAAGAGTTGAGACTTGACATTCCTGATATTCGACAAGCTGAGACTTGATATTTTAAAGTTTCGACTTCATTCGTCAAGATTTGACTAAAGGCATTGTTTCCTTAGTTTGATTAAAGTACAACTGAATAGCCTGAGTTTCTTGCAGATATTCTAGTAAAGAGAGTTGACCCCTCACCATGGTCCACAGAGCTGTAGTCCATCTCCAGGTTGAGGTGAGAGGCCATGGTCGGTCCCCCCTTCTCGTCGATGCTCAGTCGTCGGCCAACGGTGGTCACCATGCCATAGAAGTGCTTCCCAGTCAGCTTGTGGTGAACGCCAAATGGTCTGAAGAAAAAATCACAACAATAGTGGTGAGTGAGGAATCGGAAAACCTGGTGTCCTGAGGGAAACCTACTTTACAAATATGCAACAAGAATGAAATGTTGTTAAGTAATGTCTCTTACAAATCAAACACACAAAGCTGGAGAAGTACTTTCTAGTGTACCCATACATGAAGACTTACTGTATACTCCTTTATTTTAGCGGGGACTTAATATTACAGTAGATGCAGTAAGTCGGCTTTCGCAGTGTTATAAGTTCGTGGTTGAACAAAATTCTACTGTACAGTTACAGTAGTACTACAATAAAAATGCATATTCAATCATGGTGACATGGGTTCACGAAAACCTTGAAAATACAAAACCAGTGAACGTTTCAAGATTTACCATACCTGAACTTGATTCTGAAGTCCATCTCCTCAGGGCCAGGGATGGGTTCCTTGGGCACGTTGAAGTAGCAGTTAAGGATGACGAAGACCATCAGTCCAGCATAGCAGAAGAACAGGGTGTCAAAGGGAATACCCAGATCGTACAGACCCTGCAAGGAAAAACAAAGGAGGGTTATATCTTGAGTCAAAGTTACAAGTATCAAGTGATTTCATTTTATATAGTATAGTACTAAGTTACCAAATCATTCTTGCAAAAAAAACATCTATTTCTTAAGTCCAAAGCAAATGTCGTTGAAAGCAAACTCTTCTATGATCACTAACTTGTTGGACACTGTAATTGTTGTGCTTCCGGCTTAAGTTTGTGTTCTTTGAATTCTAGGTCAAGGAAAACACATATTTACATAGTAGCGTGATAGTACACAAAGCAGAAAAAAACTGGTGCAATGACCTAGGGGATAGAGTCTTCATTAATGATTTTGCATTCGAAAAGTTGGGAGACAATGGTTCAAAAGACTTAAACTGCTTTCTCTGCTTTAATTAGCAGAGAAAGCAGGGAATATGTGAGTTGAACACACTCCACTACCATTGGAACTAGTCCCCTACTGTAGTGGCCCAAGGGCTATAGTAGAAGATGAAGGAAGCCCCTATACACCAAAAGGTGTGGGAATCAACTTTAATCTGTTAACACAAAACACAAGACTGACCTTCATAGCTGGGAAGACGACAGCCGAGGATGCGTAGGCGCCCACAAAGAAGCTCATCATCGTTCCTCGCTTGTCACCAAACAGGTTGGTGACTTGGAACCCGGTGAAGACGTGGACAATCCCGCTCATGCCGTTCAACGACACCGCGGGGAAGAGGAGAATAGACATCTTGGCTGAGAAGAAAAATAACAAGCGTAAGACTTATTATATATACATGTATCATACCTTAGCCTGGGTGCCATCCTATCTAGTTAACTAGGGCTTCCATAAACCCATGCTAGTTATTCCTGGCAAGTTACACATGATATCATTCGATATGTGTGTTTCGGACTGGTCCGTATTTTACGTTATCCCATGGTCTTCCATCAAATATTCTCACGCACTTCATGCTTGCACCATATATGCATGACTTTCGAATATTCCAATACCAAATTCGGACATTGGGAATGATGTGCTCACGATTTTTTTAATTGAGGACACGAAATTGTATTGTATGACTTGTGTACTATTCTCTATGTACATTGACTGAAGGAATCAGTGTTGGATTTTCAAGTTTTATCACGTTACTAAGGTAGCAAAATCAATGTAACTTTGCAAAGAAAAAATCCCACTCACTTCTTGCTGCAATTGCAAATAATACACTGGATAATCCAAACATGACACTGCCAGCCATCCTGAGGTTTCGGGACCCGAACTTGTCCATGAACATCCCGAGAGGAAAGGTCATTCCGCTGAGCAAGAAAGATCCAATGGTGTAGGCCAAGTTCAGTCTCTCATCCTGAGCAATACAGCCTTCTTCTTCCATGGGTAGAATAACTGTCATGTTGTCTGTGATGTTGGCATCGGTGATGTTGAGGTAGTCAGTATCTGCAGAGAGATGGTAAAAGTGTTACTAACAATGCCCTCTACCTATTTTCAAAAGAACTACACTACTGAATGAGTCTTAAAAGAAGTGTGACTGCTTTTCTACTGTAAAACATATTTAATTCCTTTTCTCGTTTCTAAAGCAGGCTGGGAATCACAAGAGCCAAAATATCTCAAGGTCTTCTTCTCTCAACAATTTCTGCAATGCACAGATTGTTGTATGACGTGTGACAGGACTCAAATTGGTTGCCAAGAATGGCTGTGACTGGAAGGTAAATTGTGTCTGGGAATCAGAGTAGAGAATCCTATGATAGCAACAGCGATCCTTATTATCATTAGATGAAAAACGAGTCTCCTTTTTTATGATATTTAAAAGTTAGACTAGTCTGCCTGTTCCTTTTGTTGCTTTTTAACAGATTTCCATTTTGTACTGACTTAGCCCTAGCTCTTCAACTGAATAGTTTAGTCTGAAGACAGACCCTGAAGCAAAGGTTGTAACCTTTGATTCCGGCATCACTGAAAATGCCAGTTACTTTCAACACAACCGTTGACAACGATAAACCTAATTGCAACAAATGTCTGAGTCTCTCTGTCAGCTTCGTGATACAAGGATTTATACAGGATTAAGGATGCTCTTGAATTCTATAAAGATGCAGACTCTGTCCAAATGTCAGGGTCCCCATTAGCTCATCGTTAGAAAGGTTAAATGAGGTGATTGCATCTCTCTGTTGGATGTCTCTTTCACTACAGAGACATCTAATGAGGACCAGTGCTGTTTCTTTTCTTTGACTGAAGTAATCTTGCTGATTTGATCCTCTACTAACCATTTACTGTAAATGCATTTAAGTTCGCGATCTTTAAATGCATGCAGTTTTCACAGTAGCCCCTTCCCTGCAAAACTTAAGCCACCAAGAAAAAATCTTAATCTGTCTTCGGCCCACCTACCAGCTTGTTTCAACCACAAACTAAAAACCACCGTGAATACTCCCTTTTCTTCCTACAGCAAAATTGAATCACCGCAAACTTAAATGCGTTTACAGTACTTGAGTTGCGTCATAACCTACGGGTGGTATGTTAGGCCCCGAAGGGATTTTTATCCGCCCTAAGAAAATTAGCCTTTATATGTATTAGGGGATAATCAATTAGTGGTCTCCTGTATCTTCTTTTGAGGTCTCTTTATTATCTCTTTAATTCCTCCATAGAGCAGGCAGTGGACATGAAATTTTACTTTGAATAACAAACAGCCTGCGAGATTTGCATTTGAATAACACAAAGCTACCAGATGGGACAATAAAGCATTCAATTTGAAATATAGGAATTGTCAATATGTGGTTTCATTAGGATTTCGTTCTAACAAAAGATGCTTATGCTTGAAGGCTGGAGGGTGGCTTTAACAAATAAAGAAGCCGTAGGGGAGCGTCACAGAAGGGCTACAGCTGAATAGAGGGGTGAACTGCCAGCAAGTACAGTACGTCACTGCAGATTTATGCCTTGGAGCATGTCTTGCTGTTTCTAAGGGTCAAGGAAATCTCAAGATGTGAAGAAAACATGTCACTCCAGGAGTTCAAGAGAAAAACAAGTCTTGCTTGATTTTACGTTACATTTTGTAATATCAAAGGATGTACATTTATTCAGCTTCACTGTTTGGGAGTTTAGATAATTCAACAACCATGTGTAATCAAGAAAAGCTCAGGCTAGCATGGTTTCTACTTCAGTGTGGTAAAGCATAAATGACTCCATATGATATAGCACAGCATGCACCTTTTTAAAACACAACTTTAATAGGCCACTACATCATTTACCATCACTTGCAATTAGGAATGACATTAGAAGGCTCACTAATGGACAGTACAGGTCACTAGTTCGTTCAGTCATGTAGAATCAGGTAGGTAGAAAGTGATGTGTGGTTAATTGGTCATTCATAATTGGAACTTACTGGTCTCAAAAAAAAAGAAAAAGAAAACATTTTAACATCAAATTATGCATTTTCTGCTTCTACAACATAGACCTAGGTTGAGCAGGTATTCAGGTAACTTTTTTCTTTCTACCCTAAGGCCTATCAGCCAGGCCTGTCCAAACTAACATATCAGTTTCTAGTTCAGAAGCTAACTTCTTGAGAAACAAAACCCCTAGAAAAGGCACTATGTAACAATTTTTTAAAAATTGCTCAATACATGCTGATCCAACTGCCACTCAATGTGACCTACTTTCATAATGCGTGCAGGTCATTCCTTTGAGCGAGTAGGGGCTCAGAAGCAGATCTGCATAACTAAATATCAAATTGTTTACGAAGAAGGGGATTGGTCAGGTGTTGTCACACCACGGCTCCACAGGAAATTCAGTACCTGGGTACTCCAATATACCTGAGGTGTGACATCAATTGTTGGTGGCTAGCTTGGCATTTCAAAGACATCTGTGATAAAATTCTGTTGTTTTTTTTCTGTGGTTCAGCCAATCTTTCCTTGGTTGTTTATATCTCTTTAAAAATAAAATGCAACCCATATGATATACCAATAGTAATATGCTTCAGTCCACACCTTTTCTTTTAATGTCTTAATGTTAAGTATGGATTCAAGCATTGTGGCAATCCAAGTGCCTTACAGAAAAGATGTAGGCCATGGATTTAATATGTTGCTTCTCAAGCATTTCTTTGCAAAGTTTTAGCAAGATCACATCATGAAAACAGTGGGGATGGAAGGAAAACAGGCATTTGGCTCCCTGAAACTGTGTGTACCAGGATACAGACTTCCCCTGAGTCTATTTTCATGTTGATGTTCAAATCTAGCTTTATCTTTTTAAATCGAAATTAAATTGGTGTGGCCTTACTGTAGAAAAATTCCTAACTAACTGAAAACTCTAATCTCCAAGCAGATCAAACCAAAACTCTACTACTCTTCTCGTACAACTCTCTACAACATGCATGTGCCTATCTGTCAGTAGTCAAACTGGCAGGAGATAAACAAGATTGGATTATCCCTGGGGTTAACCATTTACATCCCGTGGAGAAACAAACTGTCCCTTAGTCCTGTCAGGAAAGAAATATGACCTAGGGCAGTTTCACAAGGGCTTGAGGAAAAACTAATTATTCTGTCAAGGCTATCCTGTATCAATCAAATAACCTACGAAAACCCTACTGCTAAGAAACTTCTGTCTTGCATTTATTTTTACAATCAAAATATCTTCCCTCAGCTTTGCCAAGTTTGCTGGACTTGAAGAAATTCAATAAAATTTAACATTCAGCATGCCAAGTTAGCCGTTTGACACTGAATTTGCATTGGATATGGGGTTAGGCAGCACAGAGAAGGTATTTCCAAAGAGCTAAAATGCAGGACAACTGTTTTCAAACAAACATACCCTTGTTATGTGGTATTTAAATCAAGATGCCAACTTTGAAAACTTTCAACAAAGGGATGATGGGGTTCTTTCCGATTTATTATTCAAAATATATATGATATACCTCATGATGCAGCAAACACAAAAGAGTACAGAAACTCAACTTTATCGATATACTGTATTAGTGACTATGGGATACAAAGGAATGTCTAAAAAGATGTTTTTAAGATCTTGAAGGGTCTGTTACCTCTAAAAGCAAACAAGAAGTCAGTTTGTAATCTTTGTGTTGAAAGGTGAGTGACTCCGGAGAGGCCCACAGACTGGAGTACTCTTAATTCCAACAGGTGTGATTACCCTGTGGGTTTCTGTCAGGCCATTGGTCAACTCAGGGGGAGGGCTGTGGGCAGTGCAAACAACAACACTGGCCTGGACTGCTGCTTATCTCGCTATGGGCAATACTGGGCAGCTGAAAGGTAGATGTTATCGTAGGTAAACAAAAGTGTAGAGTTTTGTCTCTGGACTGGAGTCACGACTGACAGCTTGTCTAGGCATGAAAAACAACAAAATGAATCCTTGAGAGACCTTTGCTCCCATTTTGATCTTATAGACATTTTTCGCCATCTACACCCGATGGATAAAAGTTTCACATGGAGACAAAAAACACCTCTTATAGCATGTAGACTTGACTACTGGTTTGTCTCAAGCACTCTGGTTGCAGATGTTTTTGAGGCTGACCATTATGCTAGCATATGTAGCGACCATAGTGCTGTGTTTATTAATTTGCACAGCAGAGAAGCACCAAGAGGAAATGGATTCTGGAAACTAAATGTTAACCTTTTAACGGATCCAGGATATAAGCAAGAAATAGAAAAGGTCATTGATGATACAAAAGAAGAACTGAAACATTATACACCTGACATGATATGGGAAATATGTAAAATGAAGATAAAAGAACTATCTATAAGCTGGTCCAAGCATAAAAATAAAGAGAGAAACAAACTAGAAAAGGAACTAGAAAATAGACTAAAAAGATTAGAACAAAAGTTAGATACTGACTTAAATCCCCAAACCCTGACTGAATATGAGAATGTTAAAACACAGTTAGAAAGTATTATTCAGGAAAAGGCAAAAGGACAGCAGATAAGAGCAAAGACAAAATACATTACAGAAGGAGAAAAGCCTACAAAGTACTTCCTAAATTTAGAAAACAAAAAACCAAGTCAAAACTGTATAACCTCATTAGAAAATGGGAAAATACACGACCAGGTAGAAATACTAAAGGAATGTAGAAGTTTTTATCAAACGCTATACTCCTCCAAAAATGTACCTGATGATAAAATTGAGAACTATCTCACTTCAGTCAATATTCAGAAAACACTATCTGATGAAGAAAAAGAAAGGTGTGACAAACCAATTACATTGCAGGATTGTGAAGAAGCTGTATTAGGTATGAAACTAGGTAAAACCCCTGGATGTGATGGATTACCACCTGAATTTTATAAGCTCTTTTGGCCTTCAATAGGAAGTTTAGTGCACTCTGTTATCTGCTGGGCACTCAATGAAGGCAAGTTGCCACAGTCTTTCAGAAAAGCCATGCTAAGACTAATATTTAAAAATGGAGACCCAGAAACACTTACCAATTGGAGACCGATAAGCCTATTAAATACTGATTATAAAATCCTAGCCTTTATCTTGGCTAATAGGATTAAACCCCATCTAGAAAACCTAATTAACAAGGATCAATGTGCCTACATTAAAGGGAGATTTATAGGACAAAACGTTAGATTAATACAAGATATAATTGATTTCTGTGACACTAAAAATCTACAAGGAATGGTGTTATTTTTAGATTTTGAAAAAGCTTTCGATTGTGTGGAACATAATTTTATGTTTAAGGTCTTAGAGAAGTTCAATTTTGGCCCCAACTTTATACAATGGGTCAAAATTATCTACACTGACTGCCTAGCTTCAGTTATTAACAACGGGTGGAAAACAGCTAGCTTTCAAATTCAGAGAGGTATAAGACAAGGATGCCCCTTAAGTGCCTTGCTTTTTTTACTTGTGGCAGAAATCTTATTTTATAGTATGCAAACCAATAGTAACATTAAGGGTATAAAAGTGAATGAAGAAGAGATAAAACTCTGCCAAGTAGCTGACGACACTACAGTATTCTTATCAACAGAGGAATCACTACATGAAGCACTTAGATGTCTTAGGTCATTCTCAAGTGTTGCTGGACCCATTCTAAATAAAGCCAAGACAAAAGGATTGTGGATAGGCACATGGAAGACAAAAAAGAAGGACATAGGGGGAATTACATGGCCGTTAACACCAATAAAATCACTGGGTGTGTACTTTGGTCATTGTAGTAAGAGTTTAATAAAATTAAACTGGGAAGACAAAGTGAAACAGATAAAGACAATACTTAACACCTGGCGACAAAGAAATCTTACACTTTTTGGAAAAATTACCATTGTAAAATCATTAGCAGCGGCTAAAGTAACATATATCATGAATGTAATGCCAGCACCCTTGTCTATATTGAAAGAATTAAACACTGCTTTTTTCAACTTTGTGTGGAGTGGAAAAGGAGATAAAAGAAAAAGAAAAACATTGGTTGGAAATTACGACCAAGGTGGGCTTCGAATGCTGGATATATACAGTGTAAAGGATGCCCTACTTGCCTCATGGGCCAAACGAATATGTAATGGTAGTGGCTCTTGGAGACATATACCTTCTCACTTTCTCTCAGCAGTAATGGGAAGTGTGAATCTAGTTTTTGAAATGAATTGGATTGAAGAAAAGCACTTGAGTGAGTTACCTATCTTTTACAAACAGATCATTGCTGCTTGGCAAAATGCAAATGCTGTTTGTACAAAGCCACATACAACAGAGAACATTCAAAACCAGGTTATCTGGGGGAATAGACATGTATTATCACAAGGTAAACCCTTGTTTTACCCCCATTGGATTAAATCTGGTTTTATATATATAAAAGACATACTGCATAATGGTAAACTTCTAGCAGATAAGACCTGTTTTCAGAAGTTGAAAATAAAGCGAAACTGGGCTTGTGAGCTCCTGACTTTAAAACAAGCTATACCTAGACAGTGGAAATGTGGGACTTGTAATGTATCCAGTAAGAAAAGTGAAGCATTGCCCACTTTGTATGTGCTTTCTGCGAAAAAGGTGAAAACTGTAGACACTATTAAAACCTCTGATTTATATCAAAATGTTGTTCAACAAAAATTTATGTCACCATATGTGGAAAAGAAATGGGAAATGTTTTTTGAGTGTAAGTTCAACTGGAAAAACATATGGCAGAACCAGATAAATCCCATATTGGGAACACATATGTCACAAACTAATTATAAAATACTACACGAAATACTACCTTGTGGAAAACTTTTGTGTGTTTGGAAAAATATGTCGAGCAAATGTAATATATGTAGCTGTGTTGAGGATTACAAGCATCTTTTCTTAACGTGTAAATGTCTCACAACATTCTGGAAAAACTTTTGTAATGTGATATATAAATGTTTTAAGTGTACTATAGAAGTAAGCCTGATAGAAATTGTACTGGGATATAAAACAAACCACCCCTATAACACATCTGAAATATATGTAACAATCAATTTACTTATATGCATTGCAAAGAAAGTCATATTTAGAAACTGGTGCAATAACAGAAACAGTGACAAGTACATACCAATAGACATATTCAGCATTTTTAAATCAGAAGTCAATTTACTTTTCAATCTGGTAAACAACAGAAACAATAGAACATGCAAGCATGTACTGTCCAATTTGTGAACTGTGAACTGTTAAATCTGTATTTTTTGTATGTATTGTATTTTGAGTATTTTGAATAAAGCTTTGAAAAAAAAAAAAAAAAAAAAAAAATGAAAAACAACTAGAGGAAAAATGAAACTTGTGAGAGATGTTTTGGACGTCATCAAGTATAACGTCCAAGATAACAACCATCTACTAGCCACCTGGATAAACTCTAAATCATTTTGTGATTTGTTCTTTGACTTTTTCTGGCTGCAGTTCCCATTAATCCCATATCACGTCTCATAACACAGGTAATCTTGGCTGTTGGTACAAAACAGTACTCAGAAGATCATCTCTAGACTCTTGTTTGATGTACAACAATGGTTTTGCCATATTAGAATGTCCTTGTCCATATTGATAACCAGTTGCCACAAATTACCTCCCAGCCCCAGGTTTTCACAACATAAGCAAACAGTCCCTTTATTTCTATCCTCTCAGGGATTCTGTTCCAAAAAAACTCTAATCTCAAAAGAAAGTCCAACAATGGGAATACCATTTATGGAAAAGATAGCATAATATTCATTTCAAATTCCAACAAGAAAAGCAAAATTATTTGCCTTAAAAACCTTTAGCATTTGCAACCTTAGAGAATAAAAAAATGGTGTATTTCTAATTTTCCGTAAATATCAACAACCTGTACTGGTTTACTGGTAAACCCTTACACATCCTCCCTATCTATTTAGACCCAAATCTGCCCAGCAACAGCCCTGGCCAGTGGAGAATAACAGCCTCACTCTGAGGCTCATTATGCATAATGTCTCTGGTCTCTGCCATACAGGAGAGAAGATTGAGAGTTGTTTTTCACAGGCTGAGCCTCCCTCTAATTGACGGCCAGAAATTAGTCCCTCAGGCATGAAATCAGGTGTGCATGAAAAATTGCAGTATCAGCAACATCTTTTCTGAAAACACCAAGCGGGATTGAATTACCTGGAGGGGTTTTAAATTGGAGCCTCAGTTTCTTTAGAAGGGAATTTTGTTGAGAAAAACAGTTTGGCAGTACTGTATTTTGGACCAAAGTGTTAGATATCTATTTTAGTTACAGTTGCCACCAGTGGCTGAAATTGATAACCAAAAATATAACCTGGGGGCTAGGCTTGTTTTTCCGTTAGCCACTGTCCCCACATCTAGGCCTCTGTAAAACATCAATCTAAAATTTGGCACATGTACAGGTACCGTACAAATCTACTGGGGGAAAAACAAGGCTGACCCCAAGGCCACCTAAAAGACAACTGGTACCAAGATAGGACAAGGTTTGTCAAATGTTGTACTGTATCTATGGCCAGTGTTTGCATTGTTAAGCCTGGGAAGCAACAGAATCAAGATTTTTCCCCTTGGGTTGGCAAGAAACCACAAACAAATACGGCATGCCTAGTTACTGATGGGAAGTAAACCAATGCTTGATGCCAAGCTAACACAAGTAACCAGAAATTTTCAATTACAATGACATGCAAAGATAAGATTTACAACAAAAGCATAATGTTGATCATCTGCTAGCAAGCTAGCCAGAGAATCAGACTTTTGGTCAAAGTGAGGTGCCAGTAGATCTACTACATGTACTACTAGTAATTCCTCTCTACACCCCATAAGATACAATTTTTTTACAAGAAAACAGAAATTAGTAGGAGAAATCTGAATAGACAAAGAGACCTATAAGTATCACAAGTTTCACAACCAACAAAATCTCTATATCTACATACGAAAAACTCAGAGTTCCTTCACTTATGCTTTTCTTAACCTACTGAAATCTATGAAACCACAAAAAATAAGAAGCTCAGGCTAGGCTTTCTTTTCAATACCCCAGAGACTCATATTCTTAGCATCTATTGACTATATACTCAGGTGAACCAGTTTCACCATTAGCATGTGGCCTTTTATATGTAAAGGTCATTTGTTGCCTTGCTGTGCGACAAAAGAGACCACAGAACAAACAGTAATCCAAATCTGTACCCACAAAAAAATCAACTTCACTGTGGTGGATTACTCAGTCCCCCTTTCAATGCTTACCACCAAGGACCGCTGAGAGTAGCAGCTTTTGCTCTATGAATATTCAACGACTTCCTTATTTGGTGAAGATCTGACCGTCTTGAGTGTGGGCATACAAGGAGGTGATTGTCACTGCAAGCAAGGTGTGTTCTTTGTCGAAACAACACGTCGGCCAATCAGGTTTCAGCATGTCTGGGAAAGAATGCTACCTGAGAAGTTTGAATAGCGAGTCATCGGGGTTCCCTGTCCGAACATGCCCCCACCTTTTTCAATGATGAGGACACTTCCAACAGTCTTTTTCTTTACAATGTCTTTGAGATTGTAATGACTATGAATTTTATAAACACCTTCTGTTACAAGCTATGCAACGACCACAAAGAGACAACATAAACTTCCTAAGTAAAGGGAAATTTTAGTCCAGTAGCCTCCAGACCCAATACTGAACCACTCCCACAAAACTCTTATACAAAGAAACATGACTAGTTTTAGCATTGAAGACGAATACAACATGTACTACAGTACAAGTAACCACTTCTACAGTAAGATTACCTGGCCATTCTAATAATTTTTGGTGGTCCCTTGGATGATTTTTTCCCATTGACACAAGCATTAATGATTAAGAACCTTTTCTTTTGAGACCACCTGTCCACATAGACCTGGTCCCTTGAGTGGTCTTCTTGGCCAGTTTTGTACACGTCCTACTCATACAAAACATTGTTAAGGTTGACATGATTTTGGACAAAGTCTTAATTTCTAATTCGTACATGTTTCTCCTCAGTATAGGAGAATCTTCATTAAGACTTGTAAGGTATTTCCGCACGTCTAGTTAGAATCCAAGAAAAGTTGTTTCTTACCATGGCCAGAGCAGAGCTCCAGGTAAATCCCTTCCTTCTTGAGCATGAGGACGAGAGACCCCCAGCCAAGAAGGACAGCCGAGAAGAGAAGGTTCTCGATAATGGCAGTGATGATGAGCCAGTAGCGTCTCCGCTGCGCGGTAAACAGACACGGTGCCATCCTTGTCGTTTTTTTTCCTTCCTATCAACTCCTGAAACAAAGAAAAGATTATTTGCTACAGTCACTTCTATTGTTGGTACACAGGAAGCTGATTTGAGAAACCAAGCTTCAGAAAACTAAGGTAACAGTCAGACTCACTGTATGGTACCCTCCAAACAGAGGCTAGGCTTTTGGACGTCTTTTTAGGCGTTTGGCTGGCGGACTTTCGTAAGAATACCTTAAGAAATAAAAAGCCGGATAAAAACGCTTGAAACAATATCCAAAACAGGATGTAGCCTAACCTCTGCATGGAGAGTAACTGTATTGTAAACTGCTTTTTTGCTTCTTTTACCTGTGTTTTTTTCTTCACTACACAACTGAACAGGTGAAACTGTCTGGTTATCTGAAACTTTCAAAGGTCTTTTGTCTTTAAAGCCCACCTGCCTGAGCCATTGCCCAAGGCAACCAATCAACACACAGCTTACATTGGCGTGTGGCATACATATGGTGATGTTGCGACATGCCCAATTTGATAATGCTCAAACGCAAGTCAACTGGGGACTTGTTCCATGTGTTCTAACACCTCCTTTAAAACTAGTGATGTTATCTTTTCAAATGCATCATGTACAACAGTACTACTAACTGAGATTTCGGTCTTTCGCCTTTGAGCAATGAAATGTAGTTTGCTCCTACTACTAATAAATGCATATCAAAGGCTTCCTTTATTACCATATGCAAACTAACCTGTTAGGGGACCAACTCCCTTAATTAGCATTAATAGTTGTTTTTTCCAGATAGCACAGGTAATGTCCGAAATAAAATAATTGGCGTTAAAAAGTTTCAGATGGCTTGAAGGAAACATATTCATTTCATGAGTTTTAAATTCAAACAGAAGATCAAAAAAGCAAATTTTTACATTTTTATATCAAGCAATATGTTCTCCTAAAAATACCATATCAATCTTTGTTTACCATCTAACCATAAAATGCACCATGTAGATTGTGTCCTTTGGACTGAAAACAGCTGTTATTTTGCTGCTGACTGCACAATGTACCTATCAGGGTGATGGATGTGTTTTTGTGCCTCCTTTTGTGATCTCAAAACTAGCTGGGTCAGCAAAACCCTTCAACAACATGCGGCTAGGTTCTCTTCTCTTATGGTAGTAGACTCATAAATTCTGTAGCGTAGCCATCCTCAAATAGAAAATTTTCAGTCCTATAGTCATTTGCTTATGCTAAAACTAGCTGGATCAGCAAACCCCTTAGCAACAACCGTCTTTGGCTGTGTTCTTTTCTTATGGCTATAGTAGTAGACTCCTTAGTTATGTCAAGGAGGTTTAATGTCAACACCCTTGGTTAGTCCAAGGTTAGTCACGTTGTCTTTCCTAAAAAAAGCAACTCTCGGAGTCTCCAGTCCTATACTCATTTTCTTGTATATACTAGTATATATATATACTAGTATATAATAACCAGAGGTCAATTATTCATATCTCTAGGTGACTGCATTTTCAAGAGCTTTGTGTCTAAAAAAACATGTTGACTTCTTTCACAGATACTTTCTAAAATCATTGCACTGGCATTTCGACAAAAGCAGGAAAACATTTAAAAACATTTTGGCAATAAGTCAGATAGCTTGAAGTCTGGTTCAAGGCAATGGTTGGCAAAAACTCAAACTGACACATAGGGAATTCATAAGACTGTGCAGTCCCCCAATCTACTGTCTCCACCGAACTTCAACATTTTTATTGACTAGAGCCCGGAAAAGCCGGTCGCACGCAAGCTCCTTTCTTTTGCTGGACCTAGGAGCTCAGATAAGGTAGCTCAAGTCTGGATAAAAAGGGGAAGTACGTTGTGGGACTGCCACGGGCGTTGTTGGGGGAAGCCGTCAGGCCTTATCGTGCTCACCAGCTGACTGCCAGCTGGTCATTAATATTCATAAGGATGACGTACTTGTTTTTCAGTTCGGGCAGCGTTAGGAGATCTCCCTTGGCGCCGCAAGTGGTCGGTCTGAGCCTGGCTGTACTAATAACTGACCTAGATTTTTGCTTGTCGTCGGATCCAGAGGTTTCTATTACGTTTATATAAAAGTAAGAAGGTTTAAAACCAACGCAAACTGTAGAATTTCTGTCCTCTTCCAAAGTTTAACAATTGAAGTTATCTTTCCTATAAGTATATGCCTATGAAGTCAAGTAAATTAAGACAGCAGTTCACATTAAAACAGAAAACGTTCGAGGGGAAAATACAGACAAATCTAGCCAACTTCTGGTTTTTAGCAAAGCACAAATTTCTTCACGATCTACTTTGTACTTCAAAGCTTCGCCGCTGCATATGGATGTTAAGTTTTAACGTAACATTGACAAGATTTCCATCTTATTGCAATTCATCTGTTCTGAACAATGACTTTTTGAAGTACCCGTGGATCGAATACCGGTGCGAGCTTGTAGCGACACCTAACACTGACCAAGGAGGTTTAAAAAGCCTCCTTGCACTGACAACCTGACTCTCCTTGACGCTAGACGCATAGTCCTTTTGTGAATAACAAGGTTTACAGTTTCACGGTTCAATAGCTTTGGCCGCCTCTTGCATCATATCGCCGGGAGGGCCGGTCTACTGGCACTGCGGTTTACCGGGTTCATTTTACGCGCCCAACTTACGATTCCCAATCCACGAACAAATACCGCATACTAAATCTGCCTAAATCTTTAAACCAAAAACTATCGACTGGATGCTAAGTGGACGGGAATGTAGAATACACTGTCCAGCATGTCCCAGTTACCGTGCTTACGTTGTAACGTGAGAAGGTGAAGGGAACACCCTGTCACGTTTCACCCACGTACTTCCTACTCCATTTCACCGTGATGTCGAAATCAACTCACATGATGAGTCAGAGACCCTCGAACCATTTCTCCTCTACCGCACACGTGCTCTTTTCTGACCCCATATGTCCCAACATACTGTCTAAATCTGCGTCTTTAAAAGCATATTTTTCGACAGATTTTCAAACGTACGGTTCTCTCACTCACTACATGAAGGTTTTGTGGTGATGCAACCGTAACCCAGATAGCGTGTATGGCACAAACAACTTGAAATATAACCATTATATCCAGCCAAAGGTTGTGCACAAATGTCCTATTTGGTGCAAATAGTAGGCCGCCTTTGCCCCCCTTTATCTAAAGCAAAGCTTGATAAGCGAGAACCCTTCCCTGTGCCCTGTACACAACAGAATATACAAAGGAAGGGAGCAGATAAAAAGGTATCTACCTTCCCTCTGGACAATAGACGGGACTGGCACCCTCCGATATAGTTACGGGACAACGCTGTCCTCTAACTGTTAGAAATACCTACTACTCTACTGGCTACCCAAAAGGCTTGATGCTCGTACAAATTGTTTCCAGAGGTCTGTAGATAATAGATCGTTAGCGGAAATTACTACTTCAGTGAGGGTCTTGAAAAATGGCTCCCTCCCCGAATCGCCCGCCATTTTTCATACTGACGAGTGTCAGTCACCCGGCTAGCTGGACTGACAGCGCCACTGGCACCGGTAGCGGTATAAAATATAAGTAAGGTTTAGATCTGATAGAAAAATGTGAAACGAAGGTATCTAATGGACCTGGCTGTTGAAATGTCAGTACTCTACTCTACTCCACTCCACACCAGAGGTGTACGAGTTTCGATCCTATCAAGGACATTGGATCCTATGTTCACATCGCTAGTGCACACGATTTCACCATATGATCGCCCCTGTAACTGTAAGCATACCGGTCTACAATTCGCTGAAATACTACTGAAAAGCGGTGAAAAATAAAGGATTTCCTTACCTTAAAATAGTAATGGCAACAAAATTCTCCTTCAGTATGAGGCCGCTTTCCTTTCCCTGTCGAAGACACCGTTCGACTCCCTTCGTCCGGCACTCAGACTTGCAGTAGGCAAGTGGGCTCCTACAAGGCACTGGACGGGACATACGCTACCGCCGGCGCTGATGTAACCCTCCTAATTTATATTCACAGCTGACAACTGAAGTCTGCGATCTGATTGGTTGAATTTGTGGGCGTCGTCCCGATTGACCAATAGGAGGGCTTAAATCGTAATCGCATGTAAGGCTAACCAATGTGTGTCCCATGACAGACCCGGCCTTTATGACGCCCCCGCACGGACTCGGTGCAGCGACGGGGCCTGGCCCGTGGATTGCGCAAGTCGTGCTTTTCAAAGAGGAGTGTGAAAAACAACTTATGATGAGGTTCTATAGAAAATTGTTTCCTGTTGATGTTGTTGTTGCTGTCACAATAGGCTAAAGAAAAATGGGAAGTATGTATTTGAACAAATAGGTCGACTGCGTCGAATGTTGTTCTAAAGCGTGCTAGTGGTGTTCTGATCAAGGGGAGGGCGCTGGATTCTTGCTCAAGCCAGAGGTGGCTATCAAACATCTATCCATTAAATTTTGTACACTAAACTTCTGTCAAAATTCTCTTATTTCAGGCTTTTCTTCTATGTGTCCCTGGTCGAAAATTACTTATACGTTGGCAGGAACGACACTAAACGAACTCATGCTGAAAGCCACGTTCACCAAATTCGCCCGTACCCGGCCGGACACTTGAAATCCGGTTCTAGTCGGCTCGGAAATTCAGCTCTGTTGGGCGAAGCTCGTGGCTATAGCTATCCAAACCTGAGGCCATAAAACTTTCGGAACATGTGCGTACATGTCACAGTATGGAGCTAAATTTAAAGGGCACCCTGCCTCGGCTGTAATGCACATGTCTAGCGATTACAGTTATATGGACTGCCTGTAGACTCTGCGTCATATGGTGTTCAGCCAAAACGGTGAATTTGGCATCCACATGATAGCCATTATCAAACATGTAAAATGATCATTTTTTATAAACATAGAAAGTTATATTAAGTTATATTCCAAGCACCAGAGTCTTACTCTAAAGTCAGTATTTAAAATCGTTGAGAAGTCCTGTTTCGCCATCGACAGAATTCGAAAGACAATTACTCTCCAAGCAGAT
Organism: Branchiostoma lanceolatum; assembly: GCF_035083965.1. Taxonomy (NCBI): domain Eukaryota; kingdom Metazoa; phylum Chordata; class Leptocardii; order Amphioxiformes; family Branchiostomatidae; genus Branchiostoma; species Branchiostoma lanceolatum. The sequence continues at coordinate 21,078,521 of NC_089722.1, read as the reverse complement.
GTTGGTTGGGACAATTGTGACCTTCTGTTCATATGCCCCGTTTGTTGCACCGGTGGAAAGAAACGTCGGGGTATATAAGAAGAAGCCACAGAAAGAGACTAAACATTGTCGTCTCCTTCCCAAAAAGAGACTAAACATTGTCGTCTTTATGAATTATAGATATAGAAACAGTACACTCAGTATCAAGGCATTGGCATAGCGTGGCAGTGGCATATTCTGCCAGTAGAAAAACATGTAACACCGGCATTAGACTTTCTAGTGTGACAATGCTCGCTATTCAACATCACAGCTGTACACGGAGGCTATGAGGACATGTAGTATAGTACCGTTTTGGAAGTCAAATATTTCACATAGTATTTGATGACGCATATATGACGCAATAAGTTGTTACGACATCAGTTGCATGTGCGTTTCGCACTAGGAAAGTACATTAGATAGTTTTATTCTTTCAAATTCTCTTGAGTAAAGAATTCGAAATCTATGTGTCACAAATTTCATTTTGCAAAAAGTAAGCTTCTAACGTTATTTCAACATAGCCATTTCAAACGTTTGTATGTCGTATGTTGATGTTTAGTAGTGGTATGGACACTTGGCTATGGACACTTGGCTACTTGTTGCGACACGAGGTCGTGACATGTACATGGCGTGACTCCGGACCCCTAGCAATAACGTGTTTTTCTCATCTATAGATATTCCCGTCCCTCAGAAAACATGTTTTCAAATCATCACATCGAAAATGGGGACAACATTTTCACCCATTGACACCATCCATGCCCTCGCTAGATGGAAAATTTGAGATATTTTTCCATACATATTTTCTTGCCGGGTGCAACATAGTCGTTAGCAACGATATTTCTGTTTTTGCCATGTCTGCACATTCTCGTCTAATGATATGCTTTTCTTTTGGTGGTGTGATCGAGTCAGACTATACCTGTCCATGTCTTCCGTTACAATGCCTGGGGAAATAGACCACTAGGTTTGTGCGTGATTTATGATTCCGTGTGCATCAGTAACCGTCAGCACGATACGTGTGCTTACCATCTGCCAGTCAAAGGCATGATCCGTGGCGCTACTGTACTCTCCAGGCAGAGGTTAGGCTCCGGCTTGTTTCTGACGTATTCTTTTAGAAAACATGCGTTTTTGTGGGCCTTTCTATTTTGCCACGGTTTTCTTTCCTTTGGATGGCGGACAAAAAGAAAACCTGACACAATAGAAAGCCCAATAAACAGGCTAACAGTAACAGCCTAACTTCTGCTTCAGGGCTCGGAGTGCCGTAAGATCTGTATTACGTACAACTTTCCGTAACGTACGTACAGGTTTCCGCAGGAACCGGGGTGTTTGAAAAGGTAAATGGATACAAACAAAGCGTTTTTCCAGTTTTGCGAGAAAAAATTGACTCATTGATACAGTTTTGTGTTTAAGACCTGTAACGTCATAACGAACAACTTTCCGCAGGAACCGGGGTGTTGGAAAAGGTAACTGAATAGAAACAAAGCGTTTTTCCGTTTCAAGCGAGAAAAAAATGACTCATTGACACCGTTTGGTGCACACATACAATTGCGATGACGTCGTTTCGCCGCACACCCTTGAAGGGGCTTGTGTCTTGCGCAATCGACATCCTTGATTGACGGCGTTGTATATCTCGCAATCAGTTAGGAGGGCCAGCCTGCATGATATGTACAAGGTGGAGGACTGTGTAAGAAAATAAAAATCCAAGTAGATCACAGACAAATGTAACGTTAGCAAGAACATACAACACAAAATAGAAGTCAGTAATGTTATGCGCGACCCCGTATATTATATCTCCAAAGTTGGGTAAAACTCCATACGGCTCTCCATACGTACATCTGACAAAGAGGTGACAATATAAACTGGGAGATTAAATGCATACTAAGAGGGGTTGTAAACTTAGCAGAAGCACCAGGCCTTTCTACTGGGATGTGGATTGTAGAATTTGGTACTCTCCAAGCAGAGGAGGGGTTCCGGCAGGTTTTTGACGTGTTTTTAGGCGTTTTTGTCGGGCTTTCTACTTTGTCACAGGTGTGGGTTGGCTATACACAAAAAAATGACAAAGTAGAAAGCCCGACAAAAACGCCTAAACACACGTCAAAGGCCTGCCGGAACCCCTCCTCTGCTTGGAGAGTAGAATTTGGCAAAAATAGGGTAACATTTTCCCATCACGGTGCCAGCCGAAGAAACCCCTATGCCATGGTGCCCAGACCCCCCTGGCAAATTATTGTCCCTATAGCCAGCGTAGCTAGACTAAGCTTTCTCATGTTTCTGACTTGTACAGTATACACACTACAGCCTTCAGGAAGATATTTATTTGGGAGAAAAATGGAAAGAAGGATTGTGACGTTTTTCTATTATACAGTCCTCCATTTTGTGACATTTGGGAGTGCGAGCTGACAGAAATCGCATGCACCAATGCAGTCCGGAACACATCACCCCACCATCTTTCATCCCCAGATCTGATTGCAGATAACCACGACCGTCCACGTATCAACACAAATTGACCAGGGAAATGTCTATTAGGATTTGATTTACGCCCTGCTACCGCAAGGACTACATGACATGATGATGGGCAAACAGGTTAGTAACAGGCATGCGCAGTAGTGATCAGCTGAACAGCTGGTGCTACCCATTTAAACTCGCTGTTGCCATGGCTCCGCCTAGCAACGGCGAAGGGCTCCTTTCTGGTAAACAAGTTGTTTTTTGGACGGCCGTATGTGATCTATCAGTGTCCGTCTGTGCCCCTGGCGATCTGGTATTTTTTTAGAGCTTGTCGGAAGACGGGCCTCTGTACCGCCCCGCACCCGCCCCTATTGGGGACGATCCAGAAAAGAAAAGAAGGGGGCTGAAGAAAATAATATCAGGTGTATTTGCAGCCAGTGCCACAGGCAGGTACCCAATGTGTAGGGTAATGAGGCTGTTTAACGTGTTCGAGGCAAAACGATTGGTTCCAACCAGTCTTCTCCTTTATTGCACTCTTTAGTTGATTCCTTGAGCGTTATGTAGCGAAATGATCATAAAATCTGTTTCCGTGCCTGGAAAGTGCACTGGGTATTTGTGAAGGTCATAAACAAGTAGTTGTCCAAGAAAAACACATATATGATATAACGCTATATTTGATATGAGCAAGGAGGAGAATATATCCCTAAAACCTCAGTCCTTGTCATGACGAAGCAATCGCACTACAGGCGTTTTTTTAACACAGTCTACAGTCCTACCGTAGCCTGGTCCCAGTCTCTAGGGTCGGCTTAGTGATGTTTTACCGGGCCAGTCAGTTTCTGATGGCCTTTCTACCTCTGGCTGCCTTCCTACTTTTCCGCCGCCGTCGGTGCCGAACTAATTAATCCAAGGCCGTAAACAACACCCCGAGCGGCCTAAGCTGTCTGGGCGGGTGAGGGTCACTCACAGTGCCGTAGAGATATCGGGGAGGCACCGAGGGTATGGATTCCAGGCTAGTCCTACCGGTGCGCGCTGAGATTTGTTTCGTGGGCACTGTAACTACATAGTGTAAGATGAAACTACGACAGTCCCCACACCCCCACTAGACCCCCAGTCTCTACTACCGCCCGATCACCATTATGTTAATAGCCATGACTCACACCCGTGAGGTGTTGTTCCGCTGACCATGGCGTAAAAACGCTGACCGCAGTGTAAAACGACACTTGTTTTCGCTCCCGTCCATGCCTCCGGCAACGGGCGATGAAACGCTTGAAACGCTTGAATAGCAAGGAAAACCACTGTATTTACACAACGTTGGCGACAGTCAAGAAGGGCGACATGTTCGTACGTTATGTGACACCTGGCGTCGCCACACCAGCAAACAACGTCCGTTTCATTTGTACTCTTACAGTAACGCTTCGGTGGAAGAATACAAGAAAGTTGGTTTTTAAAACAAAATACATGTATTTGTTACAATGAGTACACATTACAGGTGGAGTGCTGAAAAATAGCTATGCCTTCCTTACACATTCACAGTGACACGCACGCATACGCGCGTACGCACGTACACAGACAGCCACACACACGCACGTACGCACAGACACACATACACTCTTACTGTGTGTGTGTGTGTGTGTGTGTGTGTGTGCGTGTCACACAGAGACACACACACACGCACACACACAAACACACACACACTAACAGTAACACATACACACGCACAGACACCACACACTCACAGACAGACACACACACACACACACACACACACACACACACACACACACAGTAAACTTGGGATTCGGGACTGCAGACTCTGCGACCCTTCCACCCCCTGGGGAGACTGTGTACTCTTGTGGTCCGTCTGAGTGACAGGGCGTGTAAAATCTATTTGTCCGGGATCAGCTAACGACAGTTCTTACTCCTTCACGCGAAGATAATCGACTGAGAACACCGTAAACACCAAGCAGATGTTTTGAGGAAACATTGTATTTTCTGTTTTTTTTCTAACACATCCCTCATAACAGAATACGAGAACATTCTTCGAAACGTGACTGATGAATTTATTCAACGATATCCCTCATAACGTTGTGAGGTTTACTTGGGCAGTCATAAAATACTAGTATCAATATCCTGCCTCTCAACCTCTGATTGAAAGAGTGGACCAGGGTTCATTCTTCCAGTTCTAGTTCATAGTCTACGAACTTCCTGATAGTGATAGGAATATCACGTAGACGGACTGTGTTGTGCGGACTAGTGTGTTGTCCTTTTAGAGTAGTCTCTACCAGACTCCGTGGGTTCAAATTCTAATTCTATGTCCGGCTGACTCCTCTTGCTTATTATTCAGTCTATTTGACCAATTTCTACTATTTTGCAGCATCCCATGAAGTCTGGTAAAGACTATTAGGGCATTTCAGAGGCTACACGTTATCGTATGTATCCCGGGGAATTGACCTATTAAAATGAAGATTTACATGGCACTTTTGGCTTTGTAACAGTTTGTCTTTGTGTACATGGATGGAAATGATTCTCGGCAAGACACGATGTTGTCATGAATCCAAGGTAGATTTCTTAGAACTGGCTGCTGATTTCCCGACCTTGACTTGCATCGTATAATGACGGTACTGTTTTTACAGACATGATAATTACAAAGAGCAGGAGTCACATCCGTCAACATCAGGCGTCAATAAAGCAATTTTGTTTATTTTTATTTTACACGATCGCGCCCTTTGGGTCAAAGCACATGACACATTTGTTATGACAGACACACGCTCGTACACACACACGTACACACACACACACACACACACACACACACACAAACACACACACACACAAAAACACACACACACACAAACACACACATACACACACACACACACAAACGCACACATTCATACATACACACACAAATAAAAGGAAACAAATGCATGTTTCTTTTATTTTTTAATCAGTGCCAAAATGTATCTTGTGCGCCGACCGCAGGTTTTGTGCTAGTGGTCAACGTACAATCTCCAAGCAGATGTAATGAAATAAACTCCAATATACAGGAAAAGAGTGCTAAACGTAGCAAAAATAAAAGTATGTAAAGCATTGAGAATTGAATAAAAGCCGGATCCTTACATCTATTTAGAGATTAGCAAACGTATTGCTAGCAAACGTATAATCTAGTCTAGCAAACGTATAATCTTGTCTAAGCATGAGTTAAATCCCTCCCCAGGCCCTTAGTACATCTGCTAGAAGATTATTAGTCCAATGTTTTATCACTCGTTTTGAGAGAATGGCAGCTGTGGAAGGCAGCCACTGCCTATGACGTCAGTCTCTTTGCTGATGAGAGTAGAAGGGATCCTTCTGTGAGCAGAGGAGCTTTGATAGTTTTGGGATGCTTCAAAGTTCAAACCCAACGCTTTTATAAATGGAAACCAATACTGTAGTACTAGTACTGCAAATCTTGAAACTTTCGCGGTTTTCGCAGTGACCTCTCCGCGAATGTGTGTCTCCAATATGTTAGTACTGTACGAGTATTACTACTACAGAAATGTTTCAATCACGAATCTACAACACCGTGAAAACATCTTTTTCTCTCTCCTACATTGAAATAAAACCACCACGAAAGTGAATAGAATACGTCCCAAAAATTTCGAGTTGCTCGACCTAAAACCACAAAGCACCCTTGAGGTTTAGTCAGGGATGCCTTGGTTGCGGTACAGGGAGGTACAGAGTGTGAGTCATGGAATCCTGGCCGTATTCTTCCCAGATGTGAAAGTGCTTTTTCTGTCAAGAAGATTTCAGATGGATCGACGAAAGGGCACCATTCTGCGTTCCTTTGGCAAGCTGAATTCGGTCACCCTTTAAAAAAGACATTGGAGCCTGGCGCTTGTTACCTTTTTTTACTGTCTATGCCCAATTAGCATACGGGCATGAATTAGCAAATAAAAGTTTTCTTTATTTAGTATTTGTTAAACTCCGAGCAGATGGGAGGCTAAATTATTACGTTTTTCTAGCTTGAAAACAGTCTGTCAGAGAAAAGGGCAGCTAGGAACCGTAACGCACGATTTAGCCTCACCCAACATCTGCTTGGAGATTACGAAATCAAACCTGCTTCATTGCCAGGAAAGGACTATTAGAGCTAGAGTCTCTACCAGACTGACTGCGCCAGCTATATGGGATCATATGGAGACTAATCGATCCCGTAGACTGACACTCCTGGCAAGTTATTGAACTTTTTGCCAAAGTCTACGATCCGTACCCCCGTAGAAAGGCCTGATGGAGCTAAAACAAAGTTGTCGACCAGACGATTGTCGTTGCAAGGATGGGGCCTTGATATAAGGGTCATATAATACTGGCCAAAAACTCGGGTATCTTAGAAGTGGCCATGATCGAATAGATGCCTAGAGATGTGGCGATATGCGCTGTCACACAAACAGTGCGCGGTTCCAAATGAAGTCACCACCTGCTGTTGTTGACTACGAGCAGTTTTGAAATGCCGTGAGACCGGCGCATGGCCGTGCATCGCGGTCGTGTCACGTCCACAGCAAAGTCTTGCTGTGCGGTTGTCACTAGAATGTCACCGTGAGATCCTGTGGTCGACCTCTAGCCCACTGCAACATCCGCTGTCTTTGTGCTGAGATTAGCACTATCACGCACACTTGACTGCACTGCCTCAGAGGTAGCGAAAAGGTGGAACTATAGATATTGCAATCTGCGCATATCTATTGTTATCAACATATTGTTCTAGAGAGAATTAGTATGCATAGCTAGATTGTTTCTACTACATTTGATAGATTAAATTAGTTAAATATTAGCATTAGTCCAACTGACATGTATGTACAAATTGCCAAATTGTACCTGTTACAATTGTCGCGCAATAAAGTTCTTCTCAGTTTCTTCATATCTAGTTCATATCCAGCAAAGCACGTAAGGCAAGACTGGCCAAAAATAGGTATTTGGCTGGTACCTAAAGCTTCAATAAACCTTGTGAAGAAGGACACCCTTATTACACGTGTTACAGATCTTTCTTAGTCACCATAAAGCTGGTAGAATCCCGGGCTGGCATCCTCATTATCACATGGACAGGGACCGGTGAACTACTTTGGGTACTTTCCAAGCAGATGTTGGGCTCCGGCTTGTTTTAACGTCTTTTCAGGCGTTTTTATCGGTATATTTGGTCAGGGTTTCCCATTATCTACCAGCCTTTTTGGCTGGAGGACAAAAAGAAAACCTGAAAAAGTAGAAAGTCCTATAAAATCGCCTAAAAAGACGTCCAAAACACGTCGGAGCCCAACCTCTGCTTGGAGACGGTAGAGGTGTTTGTAACATGAAGAACATAACATAGCTAGGATGTCCTCGGTAATACTCGCCCGACAAAAACGCCCAAAACACGTCAAAAACCAGCCGGACCCACTCCTCTGCTAGGAGAGTTATAACATCAACCATTCTCCATAGTTAGTTGATGATTTCTCCAAAATCGAAGACACGTCAAAAGAGTCGAAAGTCTCAAGACCATCGCTCTCACCGCCTTGTAGGGGACTCCAATTAAACTGCCTCGTCGGAACTTCAGACGAGATAATCCGCAAAATGGGTACCGTGTGGTCAAGCTGAGCCCCGATACTATTTGCGTCTGGGAAAATAATAAGATAATTACTGACCAAAGGTGTGGTCATCTGTGACCTGTGGACAGGTGGTCAACCACCTTTGCCCTTAATGACCTCTCTGCCCGGCCGGACATTATGTTTGTCCCGCAAAGTGTCCTGTCCAGGTATTAACGTTATATTACGTAATACTTGTAACGTTACTTGTTCATCTTTCCTGAAGTTTCTTTCTCCGACAGGTTGCATCCATCTCCAAGCAGATGTGAGGATCTGGCTCATCATCAGTGTTTTATCTTTATTTTTAATGGTTCGAGGAGGTCAAACGTATAGCAAGGTTTATACGTTGTATGTCAGATGGAAGAATTCTAAACAGCCTACTGTGCAGTGAACTGGCCTCTGGGACAAGACCACGGGGTCGCCCCACCTGCGTTTCAAGGACGTTCGGGCAAACTCCTGGACATTATTACGAACATCATAAACACATGGGAGAGACACTTGCTGAAACAGCTAGAACTCTTTGGGGACAGAAACTGGGGGAAGAAAAACAGAGACTTGCCTCAGAACTCAGACATCTAAAGCGCACAAACAAACGAGACGGACATTGTCTGGAATTTGTAATATTTCATAGTGCTGCAAGACTTACGAATATCTACTGGGGTGGTCAGTATACTGAATCACGTCATTTATTGCAATTCGGTGCTTACGACCAAGCCATCTTTCCACAAAAACACCCAGATAACACTTACTTGACTTGCCTAAAACACTTAACGTTATAGCAAACTTCTGGCTCGATTAGATTGACTCTCCTAAGAGACGTGTGTGTCCTCAAACTACGTTGTTTGCCGTTCTTGTTGACATTCGACCGGCCTTTGAGTCGATTGTGTCCCCCGTTATCTGGTGACCATGCCCATAGTGACCTTCCTCCGCGGTTGATATGTCAATATATGTACAAATATGTCACTATTTAATAGCCGGGCGACGCGAAGGGCAACTAGTATTAGGATTTTGCTGAAGGAAGTCCCCCCCCCCCCCAGAAGAAAGCAGAACTTGTCTGCAAATTGTTGACTTAAAAAAGACTGGCATCGATTTTGTACCCCTTAAGTTTAACTATCATTTCTGGTACGTTTCCTGTAAAAGAGTAAGGGGGCACAGAAATTCAAGTAGAGATTCGAAAAAAATAGTGGTGCTTATTTCATTGGTGCCCCGCCCCCCAAAAAACAGGTGTCCCGACCTTAAAGTTTCAATGGGCATTGTTAGTATGAATCTGTTTCAATCAATCTTTTTCAGACCTTAAACATATTATTTGTCGTCCCTCAACACTTTTCTTCTCTTCCTCGTCTCTAAATTTTCGTCGAAAGTCCAGCTATGTGTGGCAGAACACTATAGATGCACACGAACATGTACTGCTGGTACTTTGCAAAGGGGCGTGTAATGACTCTATTATCGCAACCGACCTTTCGTCTACTTGTTCAGGGAACGAGTCACTTCCATTGTTTTGTGAGAACTAAAGACTTCAAATTTATGTCAAATTCAAAAGTCCGTCTGTGTGTGACAGGAACATGTACTACTTTGAAAGGGGACGTGTTAAGAATTCAAACGCAACCGTCCTGTCGTCTAACTACTTTTCAGGGAACGAGTCACTTCGATTGTTTTGTGAGGACTAAAGATTTCAAATTTACGTCTCATTCAAAAGTCGGTCTGTGTCTGACTGCAAACTATCGTACCCACGAACATGTACTATTCTAAAAGGTTGCATGTCAAGAAGGTAAACGCAACAGTCCCTAAAGGGAAAGTGCCAATTCGTTTGTTTTGTGAGGACTTAAGACTTAGAATCTGCGTCAAATTGAAAAGTCCGTGTGTGTCTGCAAACTATCGTACACACGAACATATACTTCTTTGCATAGGGGCGTGTCAAGAATTTAAATGCAACCGTCTGGCTGCCTTTAGGGAAAGTGTCAATTCGTTTGTCTTGTGAGGATTAAAGACTTAGAATCTACGTCAAATTGAAAAGTCCGTGTGTGTGCAAACTATCGTACACACGAGCATATACTTCTTTGCAAAGGGGCGTGTCAAGAATTTAAATGCAACAGTCCCTCGTCTGGCTACCTTTAGGGAAAGTGTCAATTCGATTGTTTTGTGAGGACTTAAGACTTAAAATTTATGTCAAATTCAAAAGTCCGTCTGTGTGTGTCTGCAAACTATCGTACACACGAACATATACTTCTTTGCAAAGGGGCGTGTCAAGAATTTAAATGCAACAGTCCCTTCGTCTTTATGGACCTTTAGGGAAAGTGTCAATTCGATTGCTTAGCCAGAATTTAAAGACGCCATACATTTGCATCGGTAATGGGCAACTGAAATGTGTAAACATCATGCCCCCGAAGGCTTACGTCAGTGTTGACGTCATCAAATTATTCAAACAAGTTGTCATGGCAACGTTATAGGTGGCTTTTCAGCTTTGTTGAAGGTTGTATTTGTTAGTAGCAACGGCCACGTCAACTGAGAAAGACAATTGACTGACATCTAAAAACACATTCAGACTCATGAAAGCTAGGGGTGTGTGTGGCAGGTATAAAAAATAGTCAGGTGTGCCCCATATTTTACCTGTTGGCAAGTTGACCTGACCTTTACAGTTCACAGTGTATATTTAAGAGCTCCACATGACTGAATAGGGGGAAATGATGTAACATAGTATGATGTGGCATGAGTGTATGGGCTGTAGGAGTTGAAAGAAATAGGTGTACATTACCTTCCATTTGTTGGCAAGTTAAGTACTCATATCTGTATCAATTATGACAGTGTCTGGCAAGGACACTGTAATCTTCAAGCAGATGTTTGCAGAAAAGATTGTCTCGTTTTCTGACTGCCTATTTTTTTTCTTCTGACATTCCACTTACAAACACCATCTCCGTCCCCCAGCAAGAACAAGAGACTATGTTTTCACATGTTTTAGATGTTTTTGACGGGATGTCGATTTTTTTTCTGTTTTCTTTATGTCACCAGGCCAAACCTCTGCCTTTGTGACATAACGAAAACGGGACAAGATAAAAAGCCTGACAAAAATGCCTTAAAAAACATTCAAAAACCAGCCGGGGACAAACCTCTGCTTTGAGAGAACTCTTGGATAGCACAGATTCTCTCAGATATGCGCATGCAGTAAAGACATATGGGAGTGCATTACTGTAAATGCAAAAATGTTCGCGGTGGTTTTATGTTCGGAGTTTTTGCGGTGAAATTTCAGCGCGAACTTAAAACCACCCCAAAACCTATTGCCTACCTATGACTGTAGCGCTACTATTGTTTCAAACGCGAACTTAAAACCACCGTGAACAGTCCATTTTCTCCCTACCGTGAAATAAAAACCATGCCAACTTAATGCATTTACAGTATACTGTGAGACGTTGGGTTGGAGATCTGTATGCCTTGGACGTTTCTTTTCAGTGAGGTGGAATTATGTACATATGTACTCTGGAAATATGTAGGTATGTGTTAAGTCTCTGTTTTAATTGTCAATACCAATGCCATTCAGTCTACCATTTATATGTCTGCAATGTTGATATTTGAATGGAATTGAATTCTTGGCATGTTCAGTACAGTTAATTAAATGTCAATGATGCAACAGAGTGATATTGGGAGTGAATGTACAATGGGTAAAAGTTGAAAACAAAGGTGTGCCCAACATTTATCCTGTTGGCGATGCCCCAAGTCCAACACAGCTTGTGATAATCAGATGATGCAACACAGGCTGATGTGGTATGAATGTAAAATGAGGTGAAGTCAAAGGAAAGCGAGATTTCACTAGTTGACTTTACTGGATTTGCTTAGCTTATCACTTTCGTCTACCATGTATGTTTAAACTATGTACTGTATATACTGAGGATCGTGACAGACTGCGAAAGGAAAAAAGAGAAAAACAAAAGACACAAACCGCATACCAAAGGACCTACTGTATGGTCAACTTGAGTGTGGAACCCGGAAGAAGGGCCGCCCTCATCTGCGATACAAGGACGCCTGCAAGAGGGACTTTAGGGCAGCATACATTGACATTGAGTCCTGGGAGAGCATCGCCCTAAGCCGCACCTTGTGGAGATCCACTGTTAAAACGGGGGTGAAAAGGGCCGATGAGGATCGTGACAGACTGCGAAAGGAAAAAAGAGAAAAACAAAAGACACAAACAGTTCAGCATACATGTACTACAACGTTTATCTGTGAGGGCTGCAGCAGGGACTGCCACTCGCGGATCGGACTGCACAGCCACCGGAGAACCTGTTCTAGGAGAGGGCGCGTGCCATCGTCTGTTCAGACGGAAGGAGGCCGATGATGATGATGATATATATTTCACTGTATGTCACTTACATCATGTTAGTTAGGTTTATGTTAGACGACCTGTATCTAGCCCCTCAGGGCACGAATGTACAATAAAGGTCGTCATTATATTTTGCGGGGACTTGAATTTGTCTTAGGAGGGGAAAAGAGGTTTTCGCAGTGTTTTATGTTTGAGGTTGGAACAGTTCTTAAGAACAGTAGTAATACAAGGGAAATTCACTTTATTTTCACGGTCGGCAAATTTCACGGCGTAAGGAAAATGGACATTTTCACTGAAGTTTAACTTCACGATGGTGGGAAGTGATTTACAGAATGGATGTGTGAAGGAATCATAAATAATAACAACAGGTTTTTGAACTGCGAAAATAAAACCACCACAAACATTTCAAGATTTACAGTAATAGGTGTGCCCTGCATTCAACCTGTCGACAATGTCCCAAAAGTTCGTCAGAATTCATCACACTTCAGCGAATATTAATTAGCTTGCAGGTGAAAGAATGAAGGAGTGATGCAACCCAGCCGCCCTACCCTCGCGTCATGGTGTGACAAAATGCACGTACAAGTGTCAGAGAGAGCCAAGCTTCTGACATCAAACCTCTACAGTATATTTATGGTGCTGCACTTGACCGAAAGGGAAAGTGATGCAACATTCTAAGCTGGTTGGGGTACAACCCTGACTTGTCATAGTCTTCAGATTTTTGTTGTAATGGTTGTTCACCTTAGCTTGAAAGTTCATCTGTGTTGGTAGAAATCATTCTGAAACAAGTTTTAACTGTAACTTTCAAACACAAAAATTGGACTTTTGACTGTACAACACCAGTCTTTGTCAAGGAATGAGCAATCCACCGCTGCGACGACGTCACATTGTGTTGAACAACCGCAGGTTCACCTTGTGGCAAGTTTCCTTGCTGTTTCTGTAGCAGGGTATATTTCTACGAGGGGTTGCTTGCTCTCCTTTGACGTACTTGAGGCTCCTTCTAGAACCCCATTTTATGTCCCTTCTGAAAGACGGGTGCAGCTCCAACCGAGATCTCCTGTCCCAGGTGTCAGATCTGTTGAATTGCCTAATTTTTTTTAGGTCTTTCAGCTGGCATAGACCTTTTGACGGAAGCGATATAAATGCTCAAATATTGTAAATTCGTTTATTTTTGTGGGAACTTAATTTCGCAGTAGGAGGGGAAAGGACTAGGTTTTCCCCGTGTTTGAAGTTTGTGGTTGAAACAAATCTTTAGTAAAGTAAAAAATTAAAAACACATATTCACAGTTTTATGATCTTGCAGTAAAGGAGTCATTGTGAAAATAAAACCACCATAATCATTTTAAGATTCACACTAATATTAAAGCTCAAAGACCACTCCTGTGGCTGTCGAGCCTTTTATGGAGGCTAGAAATTTGCCCCCTGGTTGCATCACATGTGCATATCAGTTGAATGGCCCATGATCGATAGCTTTTCTCCTGATCCACTTGATAGACTAAGTCCTTAAGTCAGTTGTTGAACTGTGCGCACCTACATCACGTTCACTCGTAGCAAAGGTACGCTTTCTGGGCGTGCGTGCCTCACGTTACTATCCACTAGACCGCAGTCATGGAGCGACCAGAACTGGATTTGTTTGGCCCTTAATCATTTTATAATTGGAATATGATGCACCAACTTTAAGTGTGATTTAAAAGAGTGAAAACAAACATACAAAAGGTGACAAAATTTGTTCTTCATGTGGGAAATTCTTTTAAACTTTTGGTGAATCTTTGGTCTCTCAGCGGTCGCTCAGCTTCTAATGGAAGGGGACGTCTCTCCACTTCACTGTCACCACCCACAGCGGACAAGAGTACGCCTCTCTGTCAAGAGTGGAGACTCTCTTATCTCCAGACTCTTGAGTTTGTGGACTTCCACCACAATAGACCTTTAATTAGCTTATTAAATATTTAGAATTGGATAGTCCACTTTAGGTATTTACTTGGATGAATGCGCATGCTCTCTGGAAATGCCTCTACATGTAGTAGACCTTAAGGGGACAATACTGCATGACAGTTAGAAAGGTAAGCTGGCTGGAAAAACAGGCAGCATGTCGTGATCTTCGGTCCCGAAAACTGCTTGGACTTTGTCTTATGCCCAAATACTGAAAAAAATAAAGTCCAAACATAGGGCTACAAGCCTACAATAGCCCTATTTTACACCAGTATAGCCTTATCCTCAAACACTGAAGAATAGATAGCATGTGTATCCTGTGCACAGAGTTGTTTAGCCTTTTGTTTCATAGGAGGATATCGGGGGTTAACTTCACCAAAAAAAACACACTCCTAGCGGCCTGCCTGACTAAATAGCCCAATCAATGCGACAGCAAGAGATTAATATGCAACACAGGCTACCATGGAGTAGACAGCTTCTGTATGAATAGAGGAATTTTATCTGTAGCAGAATCACAGTTAACACACTGTAGTTCCAATCCGAGTTGGTAACTTGGAGACCCTGGTTCAAATCCTGGGACAGGACATCGCGGTTGGACCGGCACTTGTCTTTCGGGAGACGTAAAATGGGGGTCCTGTGTTCAAGGAGGTGCTTCAAGCACGTCAAAGGGGAAGGCATAGCAACCTGTCCCTGTAAAAATATTCCCGGCTACTGAATTTCAGCAAGGAAACTTGCTGCCCTATGTGCAGGTACCAATAGGTACTACAAGGTGAACAACAACAACCTGTATACTAGTACCATGTCTAGTATGAGCTAGGTTGCTGGACATGATTGCACTTCATGCTGGTCTTCATGCAATGGAACATCAGGAAAGTCACAATGATTGTAGCACACGACATTTATTCCAGCATTGTACGTCAAGTTTTAACACTCTCCCTGACAAGATTTGGTGCATAGGTGAGCCAGCAGCACAAAGAGGGTTAAAACCTGTTCCATCTTTTTACAATGAGTTTTGTTCAGTTGGAAATACCTGATTTCCAGAACAAAATATCTTAACTATATGGTTCTGCCTTATTCAGTTCACACTCTGTTGATTAAATCAAATTGAATCTTGATAATATGGTGGATAACTCTTCAACTCTTCAAACATTTAACACATATTGTTTAACATTTCCAGAACAAAACAACTGAACTGTATGATTATGTCTTATTCAGTTCATACTCTGTCAATTAATTGAAATCTTGATAATATAATCAATAACTCTTCTTTTTAACACTCTTCAAAATTGTAACACATACCAGTTACTAGAACACAGAACATGTTACATCTTTATATAATCTTTAACTTCTTATCTTGGATATCAGCAGATAAATAAAGTATTGCTAGATAAAGAAGTACACTGTAAGGTGTACCATACAGCATGTACACCTGTCTGCCATTGGGAAACAATTTCTTCATCTACCTTCCCAACATTTTTGGATTTCTCTTTTTGAAAAGTTTTCTTCATGTTTGGAACAATTCTTGTGTCAAACAGTGTTCAGATTTTCAATACACGTCAGGCAAATGTGACAAGGTAAATGTTCATGTTACTAACTGTCTAATAAGTTTCATGTCACCCTGCTGTAGTCATCTTGTAGTGTGCACTTTGTTTTATATGTCAGACGCTTCAGTCCTTTACCAACTCGGCACATGGCTAAAGAGACCAACTCTAACCCTAACCCTAACCCTGGCAGAGTTGACCAGGGTGTTTGGCTGAGTTGACCAGGGTGTTTGGCTGAGTTGACCAGGGTGTTTGGCTGAGTTGACCAGGGTGTTTGGCTGAGTTGACCAGGGTGTTTGGCAGAGTTGACCAGGGTGTTTGGCTGAGTTGACCATGGTGTTGGGCTGAGTTGACCAGGGTGTTTGGCTGAGTTGACCAGGGTGTTTGGCTGAGTTGACCAGGGTGTTTGGCTGAGTTGACCAGGGTGTTTGGCTGAGTTGACCAGGGTGTTGGCCCAAGTTGACCAGGGTGTTTGGCTGAGTTGACCTGGGTGTTGGCTAGAGTTGACTGTGCCGAGTAAATGGTAAAGGGCTAAGTCATCCTGAACCTCTTAAAGTTTGTCTTCTACTTCAGAACTATTCTTATTAATATGATAAAAGCTCTTGACTTCCTAAAAAACTTGAAAGGCTACATTTGTATAGTTTAAGGCATTGGTCTAAATTTTGGTGAAAGTGCATTTTTATAACATTCCTAGTTTTAAATTGCATACGATTATCTGGAGCAGCAACCTCAATGCAACTTTTAAAAAAGAAAGGCAAGTTCAAGCAAGGCTACAGATCAGGACTGTCTCCAGGACCCTCCTCTGTCCTGCAACATAACTTTGCTGGTAGGGACGGACAAAAATTTCACCCTGTAGTTATAAAAAATGAACTTCTTGGCATGAAATTGATGAAAATGTGTTTTTTGTAAGCTTAAGATGACAGATTTATAAACAGAAATTGGCTCTGGAACAATGGTCGGAATTGAAAAGCGGAACTGAAAAAAAACCCTGGAGACAGCCCTGCTGCAGATACATGTACATATGTTATGAGAAAACAAATACTTGTCTACGTGACAAACCTTTACTTGCCTTCTGTTTCTGTAATAGGTTTGCTTAACATCAGTGCTTGCTAAATACTCTCTCAGACAGCTGAAGGAATTTGTGATTAAATCTCCCTTAACTCAACAGAACACTCAGTATAAACTAGTCGTCTGCTACAATGTACACTGCAGAGAAATAGTTGGTGATCAGATTGTCTGCTCTAGAATCACAGGGTCAACAAGGTTTCCTGCTGACATTATCATTATGAGATCGGTGGGCATTGACAGAAAAGACCGTCTGTATGTTATATATAGTGATGCAAGTTTTAGAGTTTCCGGTTCAGATGAATACGGACAGCCAGTGTGGAAAAATATAAGTAAACAGAACCAACTTGCAATGGTATACTTTGATGCAGCTTGGCTGATAAAAATCCATGACATTTACATTCTGACTAGTGCTTTGCTGCTCAGTCATCTGATTGGTCAAACCAGATCACATGAACAGGGTCAAAGTTGAAGAGGTCAGGATGGCCCAGGTGGTAGAACTGCTTGTCGTAGTCTGACGTACTCCACTGGAAGGCGGGCTGCTGGTCATGTGTCGGGCCGCTTACCGCCATCATCTCGTAGTTTGCGTACATGGAATAGCTCGTCATCTATGGAATGAACATACGGAGATCATGAAACATAAGGCAATCAGAGATGGCAGACTTCACCCCTTCCCGTGGGTCAAAAACACACACACGGACACACATATTGACAGTCAGACATATTAAAAACACTACTTCATACTCATTTAGCCTAAGAGTTATTCTAAATGCAAAATTGCTAAATAAGCAACAAGTAGCTATACAAAAATATGCATCTCAGTCAACTGATATGTGAAAAGAACTTGGAAAAAATAAATTAAAAAAAACAATATTCTTCACATTGAGAATTTTTTTACCTGTTCGGATTTCCTAAAGTGGCAGAACTTTGTTTTTCAATTATGCTCTTCTTTAAAAAATGTGTGTGTCACTGACAAAGTAATACAGAGAAAATTAAGGAAACTTTGTTTCCCAGCCAGGGAACTCCTTAGTTTTCCTGGCTGAAATCTTGAAACAAGGGTCCTTAAGACACTTCTCCAAGATGCGTGCAGACAAGACTATCCGAGGGTCCAGGAAGTGATCAGGTCAGGATTATAATATTTAGTCTTGTCTTTGCCGTGCTTACGTCTCCTTGGCAGCCGGAGTCCAAGATTAGACACAGAAGACAAAATCTTATGTCTCTAACTGGTGAGGATTGAGACATCTACACTTACTATGTCTTAAGTTAGTTTGTAGAGTCTGTTCATTAGAGCAGTCTGATATCTATCCTTTCAAGCAATCATGAGGGTCTGCATGGGGGGAACTGGCAATGGTTGATTACATGTATGGTAAATTTAGGAAGGCCGGCAACATTTAACAGTAAATTGACAAGCATATTCCTTTAGGTACTCATACTTAGATCCCGGTATTTTAATTCATAAAATTATGCTGCTAGCAGCAACACAACTGGATGTTCTGTTGTGACTTTGGGGTAATCTGGAGTTTCACTAAGCAATATGAAAAATTTGTCAACATCATGCTCAATCATGAGTTTTGGATGAGAAGTAAGGTGCTACGCAGAATTAAAGCCACCAATTGCACTTCAAGAATGATTTTCTGACAACAATAAATGCTTGCTACCTATGCCACCTCATAGAAAAAGGCATACAGAGTATTACACCGAGAAAGTAAACAATTTTTATCCAACTAATTATATGTATCTTACCACATGTTGATCCATCAGGAAGATCTAATTTCAAAACAAACATTAGATATGCTGTATAAGTCTAACATGTCCAAGGTTTTCCTGTTGACCCTTGACCCATTAACTGACGCAGTGATGGTTGCTATTGTATGTACATTTGTATCCACAATAAACATTGTACAACAAAAAATTAGGAACATTTCATTTGATAACTTTAAATGGGGTCTGTGAACAACATCTGACAAAGTTGAACTTAACAAAAGACCCACTAGCTGTTATCACTTTGTGTCACAGAATGCAGACCATGTGAAGAGAACGGAAGGACCGGAAGTTTGTTTTCAATGGAAGAAGATATCTAGAGGATGACTCAGCTAGGGACAGGAGAAATGTGCAATGTAATTCTAAAAGGTGAGTTCTATGCAGTGTGTGGGTGCAATGGCTAAAAGGTCCGGGTCCGTTAGACTGGTCAGTTAGTGGCGCTTGAACCCCACTGTTACACTACTCCCCCTTTTCTTTTTAAGATACATCCTCAAATCTCCGAGTTTGATATTCCTGTGCGGCACATGTTGCCATTACTCACAGGGTCGGTTTTGGAACCACTGAAACACAAGAGGCTAGCAGCACAGTTTCCTGGCTCCCGGGGATCGAACCCGGGCCCGCCAGTGCACAAACCATGCACACTAACCACTAGGCTTCAGTACAAGGTCAGTACCAGTTAGACTGGTCAGTTAGTGGTGCTTGAACCCAACTGTTACAACCATATGACACGGTAAAAGGGCCCTGAATGCTGCTACGCTAACTAGTTGTTGTTTATATTATTCATCATAATGATTATGATTGCTAATAGAGCGTGGGAAGAAAACAGGTGGGTTTCAAGTATTTTCTTCAAGACCTCTCAATGGGCCACATACATGTACAGCTGCGTTCATGTGGTGTCATGGATGGCAGTTTACCACCAACAAACTCTGGTAGTTGTAATTTGCAATCATGCCTGGAAAGAAGAAGTACTTAATTAGTTTGTCACAAAAAAAATGTAAATTCTAGGTTCTGAGCTCAGTAAGGGTGATCTCATGTCATTACTGGTGACGATAATACACTGTATGTGATGATTTGTTTTAACTACACCAACTTTAATTTAAATTACCGGACTATATATTTAAAAACATGACATCATCGAGCCCTATGGTATGTGATTTTTTGGTCATTTTGGCTGACACAAGTGACAATGTGGCCAAACCTTTCTGAGGACAGACAACGGCCAATCACTCACCTTTTAGTTTCAGGTGGCCTAAAGTTAAATCTAGGTTTGCATTTTTCCTTCAGAAATATGAGAGATGTTATCTTTTTTCATTTTTCTTTCAGAAATATATGAATAATGTTATCTATCTTTACATTTTTTTCCAGAAATACATGTATGAGGGATATTGTTTATTTTTGCAGCTTCCTTTAAGAAATATGAGAGATGTTTGTAAGAAAGTGATTGTAGACTTTTCAGGGGCCTGTATGCCTTTTATGTCAAGCAAAATCAGCCACGTAATTTCTTGCCTGACTGCTCAAGTTTAATGCAGGTTATAATCAATATGTTACAATGCAAAGCATAATTGGTGTCTTGAATTCAGCATAAATTAAAGTCAGCCTGTCGAAGCTAACATAACATGTAGTTGTTGCCTTTCTGCATAAAGCATAAAGCCTTGAAGGAAGTCCACCACCACACCCCCATCCATGCCCCCTAAAATAATTGGGAAAAAGGGGTCCGGGGCCTTTAAAATCAACATGGCTGTGTCCTTAAGATACCCTCTCCTTCCACACCCCACTACTCTGTCAGCTGACCTTGGTTCTGACACTTTTACAACTTTCCTTCAGACCAGGTGCAAAAAAACAACTATCAAAACTGCTGACGGAATCACAAATAATTTTCAGCCAGACGTTTTCAACTTAGTCTGGCTGTCACAAACCTGACAGGGCAAGTGGCTGTTTGTTTACTTCAGCTGGACAAGGTAAACAACACAAGGTTCCGACACCTTTGGAAGAACAGAACAGAACCATAGCCATGGGCGTGCTTCTCAAGTAATTACCTTGCCCTATTTCTCGCCTCGTTTCATGAGCAAACATGAAAAAAAGTCGTCTGACATTTAAGGTAAACAGAGTTTATTTGTAAGGTCTAAATCACCTGGAAGACTGTGGTCACTGGTGGTATGACTGCGGTTTCATTAGAATACCTGAAAGGTGTTGTTCCTCTTCAAGTGAGGCATTCCATTATCAACCGCAGCCCACAAAGCACAACCGAAGAACACAACGTTCTTGAAAGGTCTAAATCACCTGGAACACTGCGGTCACTGGTGGTATGACTGCGGTTTCATCAGAATACCTGAAAGTTTCAGGTATTTTAATGAAACCGCATTGTTTGAAAGGTGTTGTTCCTCTTGCATTATCAACCGCAGACCACAAAGCACAACCCAAGGACATTCTTAAAACATCATCATGTCAAAGTCATGACAACATTGCAACAAAATGAAAGCTAACTTTGCTCCTCTTTCGCCTTAATAATTCCTTTTCTGAAGAGAGGTTGATGGAGCATGGCCAATCATTGATGTGATTGGCAGTAGGTGGCTAAGCAGGCAGATTGCAATAAGAATATGTTTTCAAACCAAACAAAATAGTGATGAGAGTGATTTTAACATTTGTGTTAACTTAGAGGGCCAGGAAAGTTGGCAGGCATGACTTCCCATCACGAGTATCCAATCAGCTGGTTGGACAGGGGCTGTAGTAAGGGTAAGAAAGGGGCGTTGTCCCTCTCTGACCAAAGTACAGTCAAGCCTGTACAAGTGACCACCTCTACGTAAGGACCACCTGTCCAATCTGACCATTTTTTGGTAGTCCTTTAGACAATTTTTCTCATTAACACCAGCATTTAACTTTAAGAATCCTGTCTCTAGTGACTACCTGTCCACATAGACAAGATTTTATTTGTCCTCTGAGTGGTCTTCTTGGGCAGGTTTGAACGGCATTGGGAAAACTCAAATAACAGGACAGGGGCTTTACGTACATTACAAGGGTCCAAAATATGACATTTTGATAGAGATTTTTCAACAAGAGAATCCATTTCTTTTAGATTTCCAAGATACAAGAGAGTGCTCCAAGAAATATGTGATTAGATTTTGGGTGATTGTCTTAAGGCAAGTTTGACTGAACTTTGTTTTTTCATGAGCAACAAGGTTGAAATAATGCAATAACTACAGTCAACCTTGGCCGAACAGTAAGTGCCATACATGTATGTATGTGCAGAATCATCAATACAGGCAAGTCCCATACGGCCTTAGGTCTCCTAATGTCAGGGTCAGAATCAGCAATTGACACAAGCAGGATTAATGTCTTCCTTTCTTTGACAAAATGCTTACGAAGAAGAACTGTAAAGCAGCCAATGGTACAAGAGGGCTCAAACCAAGACTTCAATAATCTAAGGACACAGAACATTTACTAACATAATTCCACCAGGGTACATAATTCCGCCACCCTGAAAAGATACGTCCAAACAGATCTCCTACCCAACGTCTGCCAGTATAATACACTCGTGTATATCTTAACTGTGCATACCTAAAGGATGCTGCACTAGAGATCTCTCAAACCAACTGTTTTTCAAAGTGGTGAACTTATGTAACCCGGCAGATTAATATTAATGGAGGTTACATATTGAATTCAAGTAGAACAGAGGACACAGCTGTAGAATTCTGTCCTGTCAGATGGTCAGTACCGATACATCACATCATCAGCTGTTACCACTCAGAGCACAAGAATGGAGCTTCTGAATGCCTAAGTTATGTAACATACACTTGACAATGCAGTCATGTCCTTCTACTGTCATGTACACTTGCACGACCTTGCCACCATACAGCACAGCCAGTCTCTTAAACAAGGACAGAAGTTATGTTAAGGGAAGGGTGAACGTGACTATCAAAACATCTATTCTCTTAGTTGTGGATGACATCAGTGGAATTGTAATCTTTCTTTGGTATGTCACCATCCTGAGCTACAATAATCCTTCCCCTCCCTTGTCCCTGAAAATAGATTATCTAGATTACATGGTATAATGCTCTATGAGTCTTTTCTCCGTAATGCATTTGGTATGTATAGCAGGGTTGTTCTAGGAAAGAAACACACTGAGATAACTATCTCCGGTGACCCTTGTTCACGCTTATTCAATTGTCACAGTTCATGCCTGTACAATGTATTAACTGTGTTTATAATATGGGAGGAAAAGCAAGACAAAGCAAAACAAAGTCCCATGATTCCATGAAAACCTTGCACTGCTGTGACAAGCAAACAACAAACTTCCGTCAAACTATCTCAGAAGTATTTACTGTTACTACATGTATGTGTACACAAACATGACTTAGGAACATTTCCCTTAGTTGTTTGGTACCTGAGACTAGCATGTATCATGATGTACATGTACTGTATGTCTCCAAAAAATAAGTCAGACCTAACTAGTTGAATTTTAGAGTTAACTTTCAAATCAGAATAGCTATATGCTATATTGTTCTTTATTTACTGTTTTTTTCCTGTTTTAATTACTAGTAGCTTGCAATGAACTTATTATCATTGATTTTATCATTAACGTTATCTCTTACTACCTTAGCCATGCAACATGATTTACAATAAATAAAACAAAGGTCTTCACTTGTACCATTCTTGGAACCTTTCTGCACATGAAGTCTTTTTAGTTAAGACAATAGGAAAAGTTGAAGACTGACCTTCATGTCTGTGCCGCCATGACAGCGGTGTTGTAGAGCGCCAAACGGGTAGGTTCCGCTGGCGGGATTGAGGTCGGACCTGGCAGAGATGGCGTTCTCAGCGCTGTAGGGAGGGGTGCAGTTACACCTGGACAGTGGGTCGTGTTGGAAGTCGTTGTACCTGGACCAAAAACAACACAGCAATCATCAATTCAATTCAAAACATTTTTTTTTAAAATGTCAGCAGCAACATTGTATGAAATTAAAAGTCCTTGTTTTATTATTAAAAAGCAGAGCATGATTTCACATAATACTGTTAAAATATTGTATATTGGTGTTGAGTCTCCGTTTTATTGTAAATATTACCTCCAACCAGACTTCTTTGTCTGCAAGGTTGATATTCAAATAAAGAATTGAATTGAAAAAGATATCTCATTCTGTAAAGTATATAGACAAGGCTTTGATGCCAATCATATAATATCAAAAGGGTAGTGAAATTTAGACTCTAATTCCTGGGTGTTTCTTTACAATTAAAATCTTACTAATGTGTGGGGTCGATGAACCTTTCTCATACCATTCTGAGTGACAGACAAGCTATACATGGACATGCCATCTTTCCTTAACAGAGACAGACATTGAATTTTGTATTGTGATTCCATCTGTTTGTTTCATAACAAATTGTCTTCCTTCCAAGAAACTCTTTGTGAAACTTAAGAAACGGAGAGTATATAAGTGTTATATAGGATATAATCTCTATCTAATCTGTATTGAGGACTCAGGTGAAGAGTCAAGCTGTACAATTTGTGGGTCACATCATGGACTTTAAAGTGATTTGCAAATCTGGACATTCCCTTAATATCCACTCCTCTTAGAGGGTAGTGCTGTTCCTTTAGAGTATCCAAATACCTCGCTGCAAAGAGTGAGAAAAACGATGTCATTAATACTTGTCATGCTCTTTTGGCAACATATCTCAATATTTTCAGTATGGTATGTATGACGGCATGAAATACTGGGTGCCATAGATGCACTTTTGTGCACCCTTGAGAACTGTGCACTTTAAATAAATCTTTGACTGTGAGTACACCGGTGCACCTAGATACATGTATTTGAGTAATGTTACATAGTTTATGTAAAGGCACTATTATACACTAATATACAGCATATTCTTGATATTAGATTCATAGAACCTTTGTTGTATATATTAGAATTTTGAAGTTTGCTACAGAATTTCAGGTTCAAGCTCTCAAAAGAAGCAGTGAGATTTGATTTAATGTTTATGTAGGCTTTGCTGATATTCTTCTTAATATTATGTTCAGTTGTCCCCAACATCTTTCTGTGCACCTAAATTTTGAAGTTAGATGCCATCAGTGCACCTATTCCCCAAAATGAACTTCAAGCCCTGTATGATGATGATGATGATGATGATGATAATCGTAAGTCCTTTCTTTCTATCAGCATACAGTGAGTTAGCAAAGAGCCATGCTAAGTATCAGTCTTCTCTAGAGCTTTCAAATCTTTTCCCTCCAATGGCTCCTTGCACAGCCTAAGACTGTTGCTAGGGCTGATGCTATATTAAGACTGTCATACACATGCATAGATTCTCCTTTCAACTCTATATGAAAGGCAATCATACACCCAGGAGACCGCAGGTAAATTGGCTAACATATCAAAGGACGATGCCTAATGATTCAATTTATGACAAGAGAGTCGCTCATACTGGTTTGAAGTGGTTGAAGCTACTAAGGACATACAGCCTGATTTATTCATCCACAGTAACTGGCTGCTGCACCATATCATTGGAAAAATACAATGGATTTACAGTACTATCACAAGCTAGTCTGGAACACAGACATCTGTTCCTTAGCGATGAAAATTATTGTACTGGCTGAGAATACGCTCTGTGTCACGTCAATGGCTTACAAACTAAGATATGACTAAGATCCCTGGCCTAATTTAAGGGATACAAAATTATTGAAAAAGCTATGATTTTCAAATGTTTTTTAAGGCTGCATATATTACCTGGAAGTTAGGTACACAAGCATGTTTATAGCACATTAATATTGCTGGATACTGATTTTGTAGAATGAAATTTTAAAAAGAAAACACACACATAAAAATGGCCTAAAGAAAAGTAGGATTTTGACATGTTAAGACTTAACTTCTGTGAACTGACATTAAAACATGACCTCTATGATATATCATATTTCATCCATGCCAAAGTGCCCTTAATAAGGACTCTGTGGCATCTTAGACACAATGCCAAAGTCAAGGTCATCATCACTTTAGAACATCCTGCTGAGTTGGCAAAGTTAGAAAAACATGTCCATATTTAGCTACCCCTCCGAGTGCAAGGCTAAGTGAAGTCAGCCTACACAACTCTATCTTGTACTGACATCTGCCAAGGACCCCAGGTCGGTCTAACACCACTTCCTGACAGTAGCTAATGTCTTCCAAGGCAGGGATTAAAATATATTAAATCCTACATACAACTTTAATCTCGTTTTGTGCACTGCAAGGCCTGTTTCCTATTGTTAATCTGGCATTTACTTACATGTACATGTAGCTCTTTCCCAGTGGGAAAAGTTGTTTCACTTCAGGGTAATATCTGAACCATACACAACTGGTTAAAAGTGGGTGAAAACGTGATAGCTAGTGAGAGTTAGCATAGTCACAATTGTTCAACTGTTTGTTTATTTCAACCTCATACTGTTTACAGGTGTAGAGTTTTGTGTTGTTAAGACTTCTGAATTCTATTACACAAATTGTTTCTGTATGTGAATTTGAAGGTCAAGGTAAACATAAAAAAGACTAAAAACAAATGATATACATGTAGAACAGTGTATGGTGTAAGCAAGTAATTGAGAAACAACCCACCAGAAAACCATTTGCATTGTTTAAAATCTACTGTAGCTGTATACAAAACACAAAGAGGAGTACAGCCCACTTTATATAAATGACATCCTAACAATGGAATGTGCAGAGATTTACAAGCCATAGTTTTGAAAATCAACAACATCAACGATGTAAATGTTCTTCAGGTTTACTACAAGTGTTTGTCATCTTGTTTATATTTTGCAATATTTGCAGGGAATGTGTCTGCGTGGTGTAGAGGTCTGCACACTCAGCCACTCTCCACATCTGGTTCGAATTCCACGGAGCCAACAGCCTTAGTTCATGATGCAAAAATAAATTGGTTCGAACCGTTTCGGCAAATTGTGAACATGAATGTACAACCTAAACATGTACAACTCTTGGTTAGCGCAGAAAAGTGAAAGTTTTTAGCAGTCACTCGGATGTTTCAACTGTGTTTTTGAATCGTAAAATCTTGTTACGGTCGCCAACTCCAGGCGGTGCAGGTCCTGGATCACAATAGACTTTGCATAATATGCATATTTGATGTAAACCGTTCTAAGCGTGGGTGCAAGTTTCCAATGTGAACGCAAGATGTATACCGTTTCAGGTCGGATTGCAGCTGAAACGAATGAAACTGTTTTGATTTTCGCATCATTATTTTGGAACCCTAGTCTGGACAAGACCGGAAAAGAGTCGCATTGTCCTTTTGGAAGGGGATGTAAAGCCGGCAGCCCCGTGTATGAGGGAGCTTTAGGCATCAGCCTAAGGCGTCAAACCTCAACACGTAAAAGAAGTTACCCAGCACACTTATTGAGAAAAGTAGGGGTGACCATGTGTGCTTGGTCAAAAACACGAGCCATAGCGAAGCTACACTGCACTACCACTAGCTACTACATGTACCTCAATGGAGAATGACTGCCTTTACCTTTAGTGTAGTACCTGGGAGACAAGTGTTTTTTGAATTCTACATTTGTACTTGTATCATAAAATCACCTGAGTTTATACTATAGTCCTGTTCCATAGATACAGCTTCTCTATATATGTGGTTGAGTGATATTCTGTACAAGGCTACATGTACAAATTGAGAACTGAGTACAAGGATAGGAATGTAAGTGCCGGAAATTCATCAAAATTCAAGGCAGAAGTGGAAACGTGGTTTATGCAGGGTTTCAAGTTCGTGGTTGAGACAATTCGGACTCTAGTATACAATTAGTGATACATTGGAAACGTTCGCTGTGTCATAAATTCGTGGTAGAGAGGCCACAGCTAACACAAAATCCCAGCGAACATCTTAAGATTTACAATTATATATCATCTTCTGTAAAGTATATATTTTGGAACATTGGAATGAAATGTTAAAAAAATCTAAAACATGGTGTCTGTATTGACAGTACAACTGGGCCTGAACTTTGTCAGGGGGGCACAGACCTTACATAAGGCCGGACACTTCATGTCCACTGTTTGCCATGCCGGTCACTCATTAATGGAATGGTCAACACAGCTGCGGCCGGGTGTAATAAAGGTGTAGTGGACAGGCACATGGGGTGTCTCGTATATTAACCTTATCTGATGACCTTAACCCACTGACCATGGTAAACACACGTGCCAAGAAATCGGTACTATTGGATAAATGGTATTTTTCAGCTAGAATGAAATTGATTTTATTAGCCATTAGAAATTGCCTTCAGTTGGTGGTATCTTCTTGAATCTCTTAATAGATGGTAATAAAGTTATGTCAATATGTATGAGTGTATATGGTTAGTCAGTTTGGTAGGGAAGTATGAGTAGACATGTGGCTACCCTGGTGATCTAACTAGTGTTAAAACACGAGGAAGACGCTACGGTGCAGAGCCTGATCCAAGCTATCGTTATTCTTGTTTTGCTGCATGATACCCTTTGAGACAATTTCTACTGTGTCCAAATCAATATGTCCATAACATCAAATCTTTGCACTAAGTTTGCAGTCAACCACTGGACAAATATTTGCTGTGACCTTGAAAAATACTTGCTGTGACCTTGAAAAAAAACCCTTCAACATTGGCTCCACATACATGAACAACACCCCCTTCTGTAAATCTTGAAGCATTAAGTTGCTGTTCATATAAAACATGTGCTATGGACTTTTTTATTTTGTGGTGTACATGTGTACTCTTTAGTGGTTATTGGCACCTAGCCATTGATATACAGTCAAATCTGTACAAGTGACCACCTCTACATATGGACCACCTGGCCATTGATATACAGTCAAACCTGTACAAGTGACCACCTCTACAAAAGGACCACCTAGCCTACTCTCCAAGCAGAGGTTAGTGGAGAAGATTGTGACCTTTTTATCCTCTGACTCACTAGTGGAGATGGCCGACGAAAAACGGGGCAGAGGATAAAAAGGTCACAATCTTCTCCACTAACCTTTGCTTGGAGAGTACACCTAGCCATTGATATGCAGTCAAACCTGTACAAGTGACCACCTCTAAATAAGGACCACCTGGTCATTGATATAAACCTGTACACGTGGCCTGACCTCTACTTAAGGACCATCTGACTTTTTGACGGTCCCTTGAATAATTTTTTTCCATTGACACAAGCATTAAGGTCTACAGCGACCACCTGTCCACATTTACCAGATTTTATTTTTGTCCCTAGTGGTCTTCTTGGGCAGTTCTGACTGAATGTAGTTGCATGGGGTTCTATTGACAAGGATAACAGTAAAAGCACCGGTCACAGGTCAAGTCTGCTTAATCATCACCATAACCTGGTTAGATTAACCTTCTCCCTGCTGCCTAACCCCAATAACCGACACACATCTAGTGCTACAAGGCTACCTCAGCAGAAAGAAGGTTAAACTGTACGGTATCATCTTAGTGACCATGTTAACAACATGATTAAGTTTCTAGTTTCACAGCAGTAAAGCTTTTTAAGTCTTCACAATGCAGAAACTGTCATACTGTAACGAGATGGAGTTTGACATAAAGAATGAGCAAGCCCAAAATGTGCAACTTGTCTTACCATACACAATTTTATGCGGAATTTAATGCTTCATATTTCTTAAGTCTTACAATACAACTGTTAGCAAATGTGTCGGATGACTCTACTTCACCACCCACAACTTAATTGTTCAAGACTGATTCTGTTCCAATGGATATGTTATAATTGTGGTATTTGGTATGGGAGAGTTTGAAGAGCCAACGAGCCAGGATTTCATTCATATCAATTAACATTCCAGAACTTCACTACTAGGATTTCAGGTTATTTTTACAGAGTTTGCCATGGAAGGCTAAGCTAGTGAGATGTAGCATTCAACTGTGATGACAGCATTTCTATAAAAAAACTGTCTGGAGATAGTTGACAGTACAGTAGACACGACTACAGGAAATATATAATAACACAATACATAACATAGCATAACACAATACAAACTGTATCACAAGCAAACAGGAAAGGTCATACCTTTTATATAAGCACATTATATTTCCATATACGGGATGTTAAAATGAACACCATCAATTCATTTACTTTGGGGGTTGGTTTTATTTCGTGGTAGGAACAAAAAGGAGGTTTTCGTGGTGTTCAGAATTTGCAGTTGCAACATTATCTCTAGTACAGCAGAAATACATTGAAAACATTTATTTGTGGTGTCGTGAACTCGTGGTGGAACGTGAAAATAAAAGCAGAGCAAACATTTCAAGACCAGATCTTCAACACGCTCCAGGGGCTGGGGATCACCAGAACCGACTGGAGGGTCTATGCCGAGAGCAGACCAGCCTGGCAATCCCTATGCATGTCTGCAGCCGCCATGCATCAGACACTGATGCCTGCGAACGATTGATTGAAACATTTCAAATTCTACAGTACATATCACATGTCTAGTGCTGCTTACGTGATGCTGTGCACAGACTGCCTTTCTCCCTAGCAACTAGAGGTTTTTTATAGTATTAGAATACAGGTGGCCTTAATGTACATAATTTATGGTAATTACCAATAATGACTGCTTTATGTCAGGTCTCTTATATCTATTCATGAGAAGAGAAAGCAGCTGGGCATTTACCTGCGCTTATGTAAGAATCAAATGGTGAATAGCCTATTGTTTGTATCAGGTATCTTTTTTTTTATCTTCTCCGTGCTGCCTAACTCTGTAACCAATAGAAAATTGGCTACTTCAGTGTGCTTAAGGTTCAGGTGGAAACAAAGAACAAACCTAGATTCCTTATAGTAGGCTATTATATGAGCGGGGTTTTTTTGCTGCTATATACTGTAAATGCATTTAAGTTCGTGTGGCTTTTATTTCGGGGTAGGGAGAAAATGGGGTGTTCGCGGTGGTTTTAAGTTTGCGTTTGAAAGAATAGTAGCGCTAGAGCTATAGGTGGCCAAAAATGTTCGCGGTGGTTTTAAGTTCGAAAGCTCACCGCAAACATTTCTGCATTTACAGTATATAATGTGCTTCTTTTCTTTTCTGATGGCATATCAGTTTTAATCGTACTCAGTTCTTCTTAGATTGTGCTTCAAGGACCAGAAAATTTGAGGATTAAGGCAAATGCAGTTTATTTTTAAAAATCTGGTGGCCGCTACAAGAAAACGTTTATGGCTGCACGTCATGGAACATGTTTGGCAGCATGTTAACACACTTAGAAACCCATATATGTATCGATAACCATGATAACACTGCAAATAAACCTCTGCATTGTTTACATTCTTTTATGCACACAGGTTGTGGTAGTCTTATACCTTTATATCTCAGGGCTCGAAATACTGGGTGCATACATATTACACTGAACGGCCTATCACACCTAACCATTTTTTGAAAACACATCTAACTGTAGCGTATATAGTGAGGATGCCCCAACTGTACATGGTGTACTCTTGGTGGCAATGAGTTCCACTCTTTCATAGTGGTGCGTAAAGCTTTATTCTTAAGAAAACATACTAAAGCCCTAGCGTAGCGTGTCCTTTATAACTTCAGACATTTCGTGCCTTATCTCTCCAGCAGTACCAGACAACCGACAGTTCAGTACAAATACCTTTATCTTGAATTGGTCACTTGCTTGGCCCCTTAATTAACTATACATGTAGCTACCTCTAACTTGCGGTGACGCATTTCTAAAGGTATTTCAATTGCCAGAGCAATCTTTTACGATACGGCCGTAAAGATGTCTCGTTATGTACACAGGTAGAGGTCAGCTGAAGGTTAATAGATCACAAGCCCATAGGGAACTCCTTAGCAGTTACCACAGACGAGCGAGTCATCTTTATTGCAAATCAATCTTCACTTACAGGTCATTGAAAGGCTAAATGTGGAACGGAGCTATACTACAATTTTTCTGGGTTAGCTGCTATATGATGGCAATTGACTTAAAAGATAATTTCTTTAATGCAAAAAACGTTGTCTGTAGCGATGCTGGATTGGACTACTACTAGCTACTTGCAATTGAAAAAGCATCATGCTTCACCTCAATGGAGGATGACTGCTTTAGCTTTTTATAATGATGGTGCCCTGTCTCCAAACCTCACTTTGTAATGGGATTTTCTGCATTTTCATTGCACCAGTGTATAGAGTATACAGCCTACCTGATGTAGCAGTATGGGTGTACAAAAAATGTAGGTATGTGGAATTTAATACAGGGGGCGGGTTTAATTTCCAATGTAGGACAGTATAGAACCCTACATTGAGATGAAAATTTGTACGGCCAGTCAATTTCCTTGAGTTGAAACCTGTCTAAATATAAATCAAATCTACCAACTGGCACCGGTAGACAAGCTTCCATGTCAATTAATGTTCATCTTTGGGTCATGAAGAACTATTTCATGTCCTTTTAAAAACATAAGGATAATATACAGTATCCCCTTTCAAAGACATTCCATTATTGCATGTAATGTTACCTTTTCAAATCCAGAAGAAAAACATATGAAAACATACCCCTACAAACTTTAAGTTAACATACACATTGTTTATTTTCGCAGTGATTTCATTTCAAGGTGGAAGGGGAAAGGAGGTTTTCGCAGTCTTTTGAGTTGTCGGTTGAAACAATTCTGTATCACACTTATTAATACATCGGAAACGCATATTCCCAGTAAGCAGTGAAAATATAACTGTGAAAACCATGAAAATAAAACCACCACAAACATTTCAAGATTAGCAGTACTATACTGTGAATTTCTTGAATTTCAACTGCGCCCAACACCCTGGTCAACTCAGCCCAACAAACTGGTCAACTGGGTCCAACACCCAGATCAAAGGGGCCCAAGACCCTGGTCACCTCGGCCCAAGAACCTGGTCAACTCGGACCAACACCCTGGTCAGCTTGGCCTGACATCCTGGTCAACTAGGCCCAACACCCAGATCAAACGGGCCCAACACCCTGGTCAACTTGGCCCAACACCCTGATCAACTCGGCCCAACACTATAGTCAACTTGGGCCAAGTTGACCAGGGCGTTGCTCCGTGTTGGTCTGATGGGCTGAGCTGGAAAAGGTCCAAACCATCCCACATCTGGTCTCTTCCCTACCTCATGAGCTCGATCATGGAGCCGACGTCGGTGACCTTTTTGTGGTCTCTCCTGAAGATGTTCGCCCGCGGCGTGTGGTCATAGGTGAACCAGTCCCCGTACTTCTCCACCATGGCAGGCAAACCACTGGCATTGAAGATCTTCTCAAAGTAACTGAAATCACATGAAAACTCATACTCAAAGATTGTATGAAAACAAAGTCTAACGTTTTCTCATTATATTCAAATGATCAAAAGCTGTTGCTTGTAGCACTGACCCCAGAACAACATTTCGGTACCAACATTTTCTATCAACCTATTTCTACCCTCTTCCAACGACTGGTTATAGCAACAAATTTTGAAAGGAAAGTATCAAATTGCAAACCATCTCATCCTTGCTCTTTCAGCAAAGGACAAGATACACATGTACCATTTATCAGTTCTTCTAGAACATGAACAACACGGTGTATTCCGCATCACCCTAAGTCCCGCCCCAACCGCGGGTCGGATCATCCTCCGGCCTCCGTGCGATCCGACCTGCGGTCGGGCTGGTACCTCTGGCGATATGGAATACACCATGTTGTATTCTATATGTGCACAAGTTCTATATAGGAACCCACAAAAAACACACATTTCAATGCGAAACACACCAGAACTTGAGAGAGTTTTGTGTGCTCGAACAAAAAATTCTAACAACATTGATTCCATCGCCAAAAAGCAATTACTCAAACAACTGGATATGATTTTGGAAACGGTCAGACGTTTCAAGTAGCATCCACTACTTTTCGTCAGTGACTGTGAGCAAGATCAGTTGAACAGCAGGTTTATAACCACGAACTATGAATTGATATGCAAATAAGGAGAAGACAAATTTTTAGAAGTCCAATAGAAAGCGAATTAGACAACTCAAGACGAGGTTGAAGTAAAAGGGGACAATAGCTCCTATTGCTTTAATATAGGAGACAGAACCAAGGTTCACACTAGCAGACAGAACCAAGTTATCTGTGGACCAAATATGCAAGCTGCTAGACCTCTGCCTGGGGTGCACATACTTCACTTACAAAGGACAATTCTTCCAACAACTGCACGGCTGTGCTATGGGTTCACCAGTTTCGCCCATCGTGGTAAACCTGTACATGGAGAAATTTGAGAACAAAGCCCTCAGTACTTTCAAGGACACTCCCCCGGCCAACTGGTTCCGTTATGTAGATGACACTTGGTGCAGACTAAAGAAGAGAGTAGCTGATGATTTCTTTGAACATATCAACCAGATAGATGACAACATCAAGTTCACACAGGAGTCGAGTCAAGATAATATGCTCCCTTTCCTAGACACCAAAACCATCATAGAGAAAGATGGTCGCCTCCAGTTCGAAGTATACAGGAAGCCGACCCATACCGATCAGTATCTGGCCTTTGATTCTCACCACCCTTTGGAACACAAACTGGCAGTTATAAAAACTCTCTTTCATCGGGCAGACAACATCATCACCTCAGACACGGCCAAAACAGACGAACATAGACACCTCCGAGGTGCCCTGGGCAAATGTGGCTACCAAAGATGGACTTTCAACAAAGCCCTCAAACCGTCTGACCAGTCCAAGAAAACGCCTAAGTGTACACCGTTGACCAGAAACAAGGCCAACATCACTATTCCATATGTACAAGGAGTGTCAGAAAAACTCCGACGGATCTTCCAAAACTTCAACATTGCCACCAACTTCAAACCTCAATCAACTCTCAGACAAAGACTGGTACATCCTAAAGACCGACCCCGCAAAGGCAGCAAGGCCGATGTCATCTACAGACTCAAATGTGAAGAACCCAACTGCAACAACACTTATATCGGAGAGACCAGTCGATCACTTAATGAAAGGTACAAAGAACATTGCGCTAACCGCTACTCCTCGGCCATTTTCCACCACCTAAAACACAACCAGGGGCACTCGTTCAATCTCGAATCCACTGATATCCTTGACCGCGAAACCCGCTGGTTCGAACGTGGAGTAAGGGAGGCAATATATGAGAGGATATACAATCCAACCCTCAACAGGAAAGGAGGGCTAAGGGTGGAACTGTCTGGCACTTGGGACATAGCCTTGGGGGCAAACCAGCTTTAGCTCCTATATTAAAACAATAGGAGCTATTGTCCCCTTTTACTTCAACCTCGTCTTGAGTTGTCTAATTCGCTTTCTATTGGACTTCTAAAAATTTGTCTTCTCCTTATTTGCATATCAATTCATAGTTCGTGGTTATAAACCTGCTGTTCAACTGATCTTGCTCACAGTCACTGACGAAAAGTAGTGGATGCTACTTGAAACGTCTGACCGTTTCCAAAATCATATCCAGTTGTTTGAGTAATTGCTTTTTGGCATATCTTATTACCTGGATGTCTAATCTTCATCGACGTATTGATTCCATCGTCTGAATTCGGTATTCAAATATTTTACAGCAGCACAACTGGCCCACAACTCGAAGTGAGTTCAAATCGTTCAAATTGAACAAAGGAAGCCCAGGCCATACTGTTAAGTACGGACCGGTCCGAACACCTGTATCGAAGGTTATCGCGGCCCGGGTATGATATAAGAAGACTTACGGTGAGTTGTAACTTGGCCAGTACGCCTGTTTGGCCAGCACCGACGTCACATCGTCCATAACCACCATGCCTCTGTAACACAAAACAAACAATAACAGCTTAGAAGCACCTTAACAAAACAAATCTCTCATCTCACAAAAGTCTTAATTCTTTTCACCAACGTTCTACATGTATGTCATATCAAGGAGTACTAGTAGGTACAGTTGTATATAGATAGCTGTTCATGAAAAACATCTTTACCTGCCATGGGAGTAACAATTTGAAAGCGATCCTGGCTTGTTCTATTTGGCAGTTATCACCCGCTTTCGAAGACTAACTGTTCCATGAGATAACAATATATCATATTGTTACTTGTGCGGAAGATAGTGAAACACTGTGTTTGTTTGTCAACAGCTTGAGGTGCTGATACACCAACAATGTATATATATACTCTGTGTGTTAAGTTTTGTTCATCCTTCTTGACCACGTAGATTTCCTAATGAAGGCAACCTTTTTTGGGGAGGGCCAAATTTTTTTTCGATTTGCACGCTCGCATCAGTTTTGGTGTACCCTGAGGATGTCATCTATATACATTATATTCAAATCAACATGGCCTAACGAACAAGTAAGATTAACCATGAAGCTACTCACGGCAGTTGTTCCAGTACAACAAGCAGCCCTTTCTCAGGTAGGTCCTTGTTGGGGGTGAAGGTTTTGTAATCCACGATCATCCACTGGTTGTTGTATCTAATTGTTGTGGTAAAACAGGGAAATGATACACCAACTTCTCCTAACTAATTCATCAGTTAGGCAAAATGCAGTCATGATCGACTTAGAGCAAAGGATGAACCTAAAATGTAATAATCTGCCTAACTCTATGGTTCAAGTGATGCAATCATTATACCTGTAATCATTATACTGCCTAACTATCCAAACTACTGTGTGTAGTAAGTTGGATCTACATGTATATTTGTTCCCTAATCGAGGCAAAGGACAATCATACTTTGCAACCTAAAAGCTGGAAGAAGACATCTAAAGCACTAGTACTACCTTTGAAATGAAACTGAGTTTCTTATGCTACATACGTTGATGAAGGTTAGACATTCAGGTAGAACATACAAGTATGTAAGATAGAATAAATCAAGCAACTGCATAAATTCTCTAGACAGAAAAAGTGCCTAACTCACGTGCCACTGTTGTATTTCTTGAAGATTGTGGCCCAGTCCATGGCTTTGTTGGCCAGTCTGTTGGCCACAATGTTCCTCAACCATTCCAGGACCTGTCCCTGGGGTTGCACATACTTCCACAGGGCAGGGTTGCTGTTCCCATTCGTCGTCTCTTGTGCAACCTAAAACAATTAGTCAGAAAAAATTATAATTTGTACTTCAAAAGACTCTTTTAGGCTGTCATAATCAGTTTTCCAGACTTATTTTTGTTATTATTTAAAAAAAAGCTATGTATGCATAAGTCAATGGTTGTGAGATTTCCTTTAGTTGTGCTACAAACAATTGGCAAGCAATTAGTAATGTTACCATAACAAATGTTTTGTATTGTATTGTTCTATCACTATAAAGTTTGCAGATTCAAGATACTACAATGTCATACTTCAACTTGTAACCACAGTATCAGATCATTTTGCTCACAATAGGATGTGTTTTATAAAAATGTAGATAGAAAAACTTTAGACAACCTTTTTATGAATTCCTGAAATTTATCGTGGTTGATTTTAATACTGTAAATCTTGGATTATTTGCAGTGGTTTTACTTCCACACTTTCTGTGGTGACCCCTCCACCACAAATTCATGACACCACGAATATATGTTTCCGCATACATGTATTCATGTATTACTACTGTACTAAAGAATTGTTTCGACCGTAAACTTATAACACCACAAAAAACTCCTTTCCCCTTCTAGTGCAAAAGGAAGTCCCCGCAAAAATAAACGAATTAACAGTTACATGTACACAGACATCGTCTAGTGTTGAAGAATATCCTTCATAAAAAAAAAACACTACATAATAACTTAGATTTGCTCCAGCCGTATCAAGTTATTTTACAGTATCTGCTTGCACACATTAACCTTATCTCTTACCAGGGAAGCGCTTGTGATGTAGAAGTCGTCTCCTGAGTAGATGACTCCAGGGTAGGATGAGAAGGAAACGGTGTGGCCTGGGATCTTATCGCCACCTGCACACACACAGACACATAGGCTGGGTTTTTACACATGCGTTTTCGAGTCCACTCGAAGTCGGACTCAACCTGAGTCCACTCAGGAGCTTTCTGATTACACACGGGGTAACTGTGAACACTCCATTTTCTCTCTACTGTGATATCGATATTAAATCACTGCAAATTCAAAGACATTTGTTTGCAGTACTTGTCCAGATCAATAGGGGGTGCTCATGCATACTTTGCATAGTCAATGTGTCCATCCTATTTTTTTCCTAGAGAGTCACAGAGTCTATCATAGACAATTCTAATACTAGTATCATACCAATATTTGTCAAATTGTCAAAGGTGCTACTTGTGTCTATTGAAATTGTTGTCACACAGTCATACTCTGTTGATAAACAAGTGTTGACTTGTATTTAAACAAGTGTTGACTTGTATTTGTCACAGTAGGGATTGGAATTCAGGACAATCTGGAATTGTTCTAGGACAGATTGGAATTCAAGTCTGTCCTAGGACAATTCCAGACTATCCTCAATTCCAATCTCTACTGTGACAAATACATCCAGAACACAATCACATTTCCGCATTAGTATCGAATACCTTTCTTACCCATGTGGAAGGGGAATTGGTATTTCTTGATGATCCTCAGCATGGACTGGAAGCCGTCCCAAGTGTCGTGCGCCACAAACAGGTCCGCGTTGCCTGGCAACAGCTTGACAAGGGCGGAGCAGGACCCAGAGCCGAGGACGCGGTGTGAGTCTTTATCCTTCAGAGCCTCCTGTAAATCCTCCATGTCACCACCGATCTGGAAAATCCTGTGAAAGCAGATAAGCGTTTTAACAAAAATACACCTACAGTTCTAGAGCAAGCTGCTAGGGGGCCCAAACCTACATCACTTCTGCCTTACATCACAAGCTATCTGCCACCAAATATCAAGAACATTGCATGGCCAGGACAAAAGACATAAAAACAGTCACAATGTTGACAGTCCAAGCATTGACCACTTAGAAGAACTATGGCACTTTTGCACCAATTATGCAAATTAGGAAAATATTTGCATAAGCATCATCATTCCATGGACCAAATGCATCCATATTGCCTAGTGCTGCATGCCAACTTTGATTTGAAATCCTTCAAAAGCATGGATTCTCTCATAACGAACCTGAAGTCGAAATAAACATTCTGTCCACTGTTTATTCTGTAATCATTGAAGACCCCAGGTTACTTTGTCAAATCGTTTAGGTACAGGTACAGACCCGGATCTGTACCTAAACAGTAAACCTCTGTATCTAAACCTGTACCTGTACCTGTGTAATATTACCTTTTGTTGAGATTCTTGAACATGATTGTGTACTATTGAAAGCTCCATTCATTTGAGAGCCTTTCTTCCAGAGTAAAGGCAAAGACAAACATACCGAAAACAATACCTCCATTTTCGCAGAGGTAATTAAAGAACAGATAGTAGAATGGACTTACAGGAAACCAAAAGGATTGATGTCCAGAGATGGCTGACTGGGCTCGTTGTTATACCCATCATCCAGACCCGATAACTGCTGTAGAGTCAACTTAACCTGGAACAACAGCCACACAACAACAGTTTCATTGTATGGTCAAGACAGAGATCTTTCTGAGAAAGATCTTAAGTTCAGAATCCATGCATGAATAGACGTCATCCAATACTGTAAAGATTGAATAGCAGTTAGGGTTATTGACTTAAAATCTGACGGTTCTGGGTTCGAATCTCTAGCAGGTCATAATGTTGAGCCCTTGCATGCGAAAGCTACTTACATTCATTTCCTCACTCGACTCAGGTGAAAATGAGTACCTAGCCTCAGCTAGAGATGTCCTCTCAGACTAGCCTGGAGTCTAGCCTTATTAGCTTTAGTCCGCAAGGAGCAGAGCTTGGGTAGCAGACTTAAGCTAATAAGGCTGGACTCTAGGCTACTCTCAGACAGGACATATAGCTGAAGTCCCCATGATTGAGGAAAAGCCATATCTTGAGCAAATCAAATATCTTATCACAGTCTTTGGAAAGGATCCCAAGCATAAAGAGTGTGGTGGAATATTTGATGTGCTCGAGATATCGCTTTCCTCAATTATGGAGACTTTGTCCTAGGTACTAATTTTCACCTTACACAGCTGGTATAAACTGTTGTGTTACTGTTATACCTAGAGCTGGTTTGCCATTTGGGTCTAAACAAACAAATCCCCCTCCACACACCTGGTGCCAATAGTCATCTGTTTCCCCACTGGCGCCTATCTGTTCCTTCATCCAGGCCAGGTTGGTTCTCAGGAAACTCTCAAGGTTCTTACAGAACGCACTCTTGCTGCTGCAGAAGGCCGCACCGACCGTGTTCAGCCAGTGGTTGTACATGAGGTCGCGCGTGAGGTACCCCTCCACCAGGCCCGCCGCGTACGCCTGCACGCTGTCGTTGTACTTCTCATTGGTGGTGACGGTCAGGAATGACCACCTGTGTGATAGAAACCGTCATCATTATATGAGTATTTCCAATGTTGTTGTTGTTGTTCACCTTGTAGTTGTAGTGCCTAGTGGCACATAGGGCAGCAAGTTTCCTTGATGTTTCAGTAGCAGGGTATAATTCTACAGGGAGGGGTTGCTAGCACTTTCCCTTAACCTGCTCGAGGAGTCCCTTCTGAAAGACAGTTGCAGCCCCAACCGAGATGCCCTTTCTAGGATTTGAACCAGGGTCTCCCAGTTACCAACTAATAGTAGTAATTCGAACCAGGAGCTCAATTGTGACTGAGGCTGCAACCAGTTGAGCTACAGGGACATTCCTAGTGTTTCCAATGATCATTAGATTTAGAGTAGAGCAGAGTAGAAGATATTAGCCTCCTTTATGCCAAACTTCAAATTCAACGCACTGGATTCTGTCGGCAAAGGCATGCAAATCACTTGTGTAAATATGATAGTCAATATTGTGGTAAGTTAGGTCAGGAATTTTAAAGAGAATGGTTACACATCAATGTCAAACAATGCTGAACTTCACCAAATACTCAATTAATCAATACTTGTAGTAAATCATTTTTATTCACTTTGCTTAGAACAATTTGATTCAAGTTATGATGCCACGTAAAAACAAAGGAGGCGTGGCTGAGCAATAAAGAGACAGTGATAACAATGATATCTATCATCTGTCAAGTTCACGTTCGGCTTGCATCAATTTAAGGAAGAAAATAAAGAAATAAAAATATCATGTAAATGTTCATTTTCCTTGTCATTGCTATAAGTATGACGCGACGCCGCCGGTACTTTTCTAGTTACCTAGAGAGAGAAAAATTTGAAAACACAAGTACAAAATTATGTTTGAGTATCGTATTTCTCTATACTCCTAGGTTCCGGTTGCATCATCAGCTAATTTTACTGTAAAACTTGTGACTGTCACGGAATAGTACCTACCCTGTTGCTGATATTCTGTCCGTAAAATTGGCCCAGGCAGCGGCGCTGGTGTCCAACTTGTCCGTGATTTGGTAACTCTTGGTGCCTTCGTCATACCGAACCGACGCGAGCTTGCTGCCGTCTGAAACGGCGGAGAAAACGAAGGAAAACAGCAACAGACAGGAAAGCATTCTTCCGCAAACTATGTTACGAGACGCCGCCATCTTGGCCGTTTGCATAATTTGATGGCAGGGAAAATTAGGTATTTTAATTCGAGTAATTTTCCTTGAATCAAATATATAACTGCATGATTTACTACAACAAAATATAGAATGTATTATATTTTGCCTCTATTCATTACTATCAATGTTTTAGTGCTCAGTATTAGTGTTTTATAAGTATAATCGAAATGTATTATCCCTTTTTTCAGAATGAAATGTTCCAATGACAAGCGCGTGATTGCGTGACCCCATGTGACCCTTTATAGTTCTTTTCCAGTTCCTCTTCCGCATTTTACTGAGAGAGTAACGCATACTTCGGTGGTTAATCCGTCATGCAGGCGACACAGTTCGCTTGAAGGTTTCGAAACAAGAGCCTCAAAATTTCCGTTTGGCAGACTTTGCCAAAGTTTGTGTTTTCATGACCTTTAAACTTGGTTCAACCCGTTCCCGACATTCCATTGGGCTGCAGTGAGTCAAAAAGTTGTTCACGCCTCGTTTTCTGACACTTTCCTGTAGTTTCCGTCGCGTTTTTCACTCATTTCTAGGCCATTCTGAGGCTTGAAATGAAAGTGTGAGTACTTAGAAGATTTGCAGATCGCGCAAAGTGTGTTTTGAAGCGGATTCGCCATGAAACTCAACGAGAAGAACGTTACGGCCTACGCTACATGTGCCTCTCCGATAGACAAAGATGGCTACCTCCATAAGAGGGGGGAGGTCAACAGAGGATTCCAGCGTCGCTACTTTCTCCTGAAGGGCAACCTACTCTTCTACTTCGACAGAAAAGGCGACAAGGAGCCCGTAGGAGTGATCGTACTTGAAGGATGCACCGTAGAGCTGTCCAGTGACGCCATAGAGTCCGACTGCCCCAATGTGTTCGAGATAGTCTTCCAAGGCCCGGGAACTCGGACTTATGTCCTAATGGCCGACAATCACGACGACATGGAGTCGTGGATGAAGGCGCTGCAGTGTGCTAACTATGATTACAAGAGGCTACAGGTACAGGAGCTGCAGAGGCAACTGAAGGAACTTGAAGACAGAGGGGTTAGGGGAGATGAGGGGGACCTGTTGAACGGTGCAGTAGGGGGATGGGCACCCCAGCCTAGGGTAAACCCCTTTGACAAGGACAGGTTTGATCCAAAACGTGTCCCGCCAAAGACAGGAGTCAACTCACGGCCACGCGGACCAAACAGACCCCCTCCCCCGCCGCCAGTCAGGGGGCCACCCCCTCCCCCTCCTATCAAACCCACACCAGCTCCGACAACCAATCAGCAACCATCAGGGTCAAGTACGTTCTTTACCCCACTTGACACTTCGTCAATCAAACAGAATGGAAACGGGGGCACGTCATTAAATACCAGCAAAGCCGCCAGTACTTGGTACAATGCTGCCATAGAGAGTTCAGACAGGTCGAATTCAGCAGGCGCCTCAGCTTGGTACACAGCTGTACCCCAGAACATATCCCTCACCCAGAGTGCCCCTGCCTCCACGAGTCTCAATAAGTCTGCAGCCAAAGCGAGCCCGGGGGCGTCAAGACACAACGTGCGGTCTGCGGGGGTGGCAGGGTCTTCGCTGTTCTACGACACATCCGGCGCCAAAGTCTGATCGTTCGCCAAGATGCACCAGGACTTCGGTGCTCCTGTGCAAGCCGCCATTGCAAGCTGGAGAAAAGCACACAAGGTTTCACTGATATAACAGGACGTTGTTGGACAGCATTCTACAATAGAGTTGCAATGTGGACATATGCAGTGTTTCCGCCAGACCGCGACTGAGAGGTCGTCCACTTGGTTGCGACTCGAGCGAGCGTGAATTCATAGCGAAAAATACGATTTATCTACGGTACATATGGAGAATTTTCACGGAAAAACATTCAAAGGAATATATATTGTGTCGAATACAGTCAGAAATGATGCCCAATCGCGGCAAATCACGACGTAGAGGCTGAAATGCACGGGCGAAATTCTTGTTTGTTTACGTTTTTCCTTGTTTTCTTCGATGACTTTCTTCGATTGAGTCTTGAAAAACGGGTTTTTAATGAGATCACCGTATGCCAAAGGCACCGACATCGATTCTTCGCAAGCTTAACAATAGCAACAAACAAAAGAGTGTGAATGTCCAACAATATAGAGCGTCCCCACGCCCGCAGTAACAAAGAAAAACAAAGAAATTATGCCGACCTCTCGTATTTATTTCCCGATTTCTCGGCATTTAGTTTGTCTTCTTTTAAAGAGGACGGCCTATGTCTGAGTTCAGGCCGTCCAAAGCGACATAAGGCCGTCATTTGACGGGAAGACGCCCCTCTGGCGGAAACACTGGACATATGCA
The DNA here is from genome assembly GCF_035083965.1 of Branchiostoma lanceolatum. Taxonomy (NCBI): domain Eukaryota; kingdom Metazoa; phylum Chordata; class Leptocardii; order Amphioxiformes; family Branchiostomatidae; genus Branchiostoma; species Branchiostoma lanceolatum. The sequence continues at coordinate 21,035,170 of NC_089722.1, read as the reverse complement.
ATATAAGCTTGTGCTGATGTCAATGACAGTAAATATTTACCAATGGACGCAGACTTTTATGATGACTGCTTCATACAGTTGGACCGTTTGTTGTCAATTCTTGATGATGTGGTTATCCAAACAGCAAAAATTCTACAGATGTCAAAAGCAGTAAACTTTTCCAATGCAGACATTTATAATCTTCCTATAGTTCTACTTTTTGAAGACTAGCCTAAGAAAATGTACTGAAGTAGCAGGGCTCGAAATAGTGGGTGCATGTGCACCTGTGTGCACCCAAAATTGGAGCTGTGCACCTAATTTTTGACTGTGGGTGCACCGGTGCACCTAGATATTTTTGTACTCTTTACGGTCAAGGTTCTCTTGTACACTAGCATACTGAATATTCTTGAAATTTAAGTATCAGTAAAAGCAATATAATCTTTTGTACTTTATTTGATGTACTGCTTGGTTGAAATTTGAAATCTGGGTAGAATCACAGATTGAAGTTCTTAAGAGAGTGTAGCGTCAAGCTTATGTTTTGGTATCATTCAACTTTATTCTATGTGGTGCCCTCAAATTATTTTCTGTGCACCTAATTTTTTAGGTTGGGTGCACCAGTGCACCTATTTCCAAAAATGAATTTCGAGCCCTGAGTAGGTAACACAAAGTACAACAGAATTTCCACATCTGTTTTCACACTGTTCAAGTCAAGTTATGTGGCAGTTCTTGTTATGAGGCAGTTCTTGTTACTTTCAATCAGTCGTTGAAAGCCCTATAGTATACGTATTTTGGTAGGAAGGACTTTTTTTGCCTTGTGCAAAACCACAAGCAGACAACATATCAGTCTTGCAGTTTTCAGGAATTCTCGAAGAGTTATTTAATGAGTATTTACAAATAAAACCTGAATGCTTTTACAGTGCTATCTACCGTATTGTCTCGAATAAAGTCCGCACTTTTTAAACATTTCAAAATTCAAAAACACCACAAGTCATTGCTAAAGTCAGGGTGCGTACTTTATTTGAGGCTATTGCCCGGACAAATCGGAAAAGAACCTCAAACCCTTGCTTAATCAAACCAGGAACCCAGCTGCGGTGCAACAATGCATGGCTCAATACCTGCCAATTTGCAAAGTTTGTAACTTGTCGTAGGCAATCCTCAAGTTTGCAGAGACAATGCTGGCAGAGTAAACAAGAGAATCTTTTATGAATCTAAGGAATGGCATTATGTAGAAGTCCTTGATATAAGAAAAATGACCTGGAGATAATAGGAGGAACACCATAAATTTGAATTTATCCTGTTCAAAATTTGTTCAAGATCAGTGGAGAAGGGGTGCGTACTTTATTTGGGGTTTTTGACTTTACGTTTCAGTTCTGCAAATTTGTCTGGAAGTAGCCCCAAATCAGGGGTGCGTACTTAAATTGGGGTGCGTACTTTAATCGAGAAAATACGGTACTATCTTCAGATAGCACATGCAATATGGTGTTAGCCATGATTATGTTCTATCATGTAAAGCCACATACTCTCAACAATAGCAATTATGTGAAGTTTTTAATATAACATCCATACTTGAGATTTCTGGTGATTTTCACTTACATTACACAGTGATTTACACTAATATTTAAAAGTTCTTAGATTTGTGGCAGATCTTCTTGTAGTCAGCTCATATTAACTGTCAGTTCATAATGCCACTGCAAGTTGATGTTATGGATGACATCAGCGCGCTCACTGATTTTCACCTGATTAATAAAAAAGTTCCCCTCCAGAGATGGTAAACATGACAAGAAAGTACTGGTACCAAATTGTACACTAGTGAGGTAGCCATGACTGTAGTTTGATAGTTGTAGTTACCAACTAGGTAAGTGATACCAGTCCTCCACACTTGTGTCAATTTGTGCACTTCTTGAAAAAGGAATGGAATACTTGTTGGCTGTAAACCCATGTTTTATCGCTTCAATTCTTGTTACAATGTTTATGATGTCTATTTTGAAAATTTAGCCATCTTTTTTAGAATTTTTACCTTGTTTTTTCCCCCTCTCGCATTAAATTTGAAGTCTGCAAAGGATGTCATCCATAAGATTTACTTGCTATATATGGCCTGACTGCTTTGGATATGTTAAATACACATAATTACACAACATTTATGATCATTTATGTTACGGTCAATGTCTTATGCTTCGTCGAAACCTTCCTGAATGGCCAATAACAGACTAAACATTTTCTGCCACAAGCAACGGCCTTTAGAACAGACAGAAATGGAACACGAGGAGGGGTGATGACTGTTACTTAACACAAGACGTCAATTCTACACAGCTCCATATTTCAGCTGATGGAGTGAAGTGCATAGCTACCACAGTCACCAAACTATCGACCACAGTCAACAGCATCAACCACACTCCTTGCCTGAAGCAGCCATGATCGATAGACTACAAAAACTTCATACATCAACTTCCAAGTGACATCTTGACAATTATCCTTGGTGATTTCAATGTCTACCTCTTCCTCCCCAAATCCTTATAATCCGTAACAGGACAGTTCAAGCTCCACTGACAATAGTACCCTTCTAGATCACGTTTACGTCCGTGGACATGTACAAGACAGTATCAGAGACACTGTAATGGACACATACTATACAGACCACGACATGGTCTATGTTGCCTTGATATAACAACAAACTGCTACTTATGGTAATACTGCCCATACACACAATGCTACATTTTTACATGTTCAGGCACATATAATTCAAACGCTCTTCTAACAAAAGCAATTATACTTACATAGGCATTGATTGTAATATATATTTCCTATCTTACTTGTAAACCACTATACACTGTACATAACGCACACATGTGAATTGATAGACTCAACTTAAAGGCAACCTAAGCAATATTAGGGCGCTGAAAGTCATGTATTCAAAATCAATATTTTTCTGATTTCTATCCATAGTAGGTTTAGATAACACTATTCCATCACATATTGACCATCATGGAGCAAAAATGTGATGTCGTTGTGTGGTGGGAACTCATTGAAAATCTGTGCACTTGGAGGCCAGCCATCATTTCAAATCTTCCGAACATGCCCGATTCTGACCGATAAGTCCCGAACGCATCCGAAGAAATAATCACCTGGTCATGGCTCAATTTCCTTGGGCATTGTGACGTCACGCGGTCGGAAGTTACCGAAAATTGTCGACAGAAAACGGTTACGGCTGGATTCTGGGCTGATTTTTTGGGGGACCCAATAAATAAAATACTCCTTTTGTGGCTTGCTTCTGTGCCATTTTTAAATGCCCAAAGTCTGAAATGATGAAGCAGATGTGGTAATATGGGGAAGCAAATGTCAATTTCAACCTCACAAAACAGAATTGTTTTCCCCAGAATATTTACCCCCTGAAATCGCTTAGGGCACCTTTAATATATGAGGTAACATTTATAAACATAATAGATTTAAGAACTCTAAAAACACCGCTCTCTGCACTCTTTATAGAAAGAAACCCTAGCTTATTCGGCGAAGATATGCATTCGTGGAACTCTAGTTATTTTATACTGCAGTCTCTGCTTCTATATACGGGGGAACTATCGCCATATTGGTGTCAACAAGAGCTATGATCTCCAGAGGAGGTCCTGCCGCGGCACAGAGATCGCGCCGTGTTGACATCATCTTCGAACGCGATCCCGGGTTGGCACTCTGATTCTCCTTGCAGAAGATGTTGTTGAGACAGGCACGGAAGTCCTCTCCTGCCATGGCGTAGATGAATGGGTTGGCGGCGGAGTTGGTGTAGGTGAGGATCAGCGCAGCTACCTACAGGGTAGCAGGGGGGGGGGGGGTTGTAAACTTGACAAAAATGTCACATTTTGATAAGATATCACATTGGGCTACAAATTTACTGACAGATGTCCTTTTTAGTTGGTAGTAGTGTAATCAAGTTACGAACAAAGACTCGACAGAGTGTTTGATGTACAAAACAACATTGCATACACCCGAAAGGAGAAAGAAAGTCTGAAACAAAATTGTCTCCCTCTGAATAGCTATCTACCACTAAAAATCATAACCATAGGATGTCCAAAACACGAGCAATCAAAATCGGAAATTCCACTGCAGTACCAAAACAGGACGCCAGGAAGCCCAAAAATCTGTAATTCACTTTATCTTCACGGTAGCAAAATTTCGGCGTAAGGATTGAAAATTGACATTTTCATTGAACTTTAACTTCATGGTGGTGGCAAGTGATTTACAGAACGGATGTGTGAAGGAATCATAAATGATAACAACAGTTTTTCACGGTGATGATGATAAGCTCACGGTACAGAGGTGACCACGAAAAAAGTGAACACAAAGTTACAGTGAAAGAAACAAAGTTGTTAACTGTAATTGTTAACACTCAAACCACCGTAGCTTTTTTACGACTAATCTTACCGTATGGGGTAAAAACTGTCCCCACAATGTTTTCTACAAATACAGCTTTTTTGGTGACTATTTTTGTGATTTGTGTATATGTATAATTCCATTGATTTATAAGGGACAGTTTGATATGATAAGGTGTGAATAATTTCTGCTTTTTATCATAATTTATGCATAAAAAGGGACATCGTCTTTTGCAACTAACGCTATTCGAATATACGGGCTCTTTTGAGGCCTGCGCCAACACTTGATGTCATATAGCATCTGAGTGGCTTACGCTAGAACAACAACCTTTGTCAACTTTGCTAAAATTTCGTTGGCAACAATTTGAAATAAATGAAATAACTAATGAACGTTTTCATGTTGCTATGCCAACCAGTTTCTGAGAGCCATATTTGGAAAAAGTCCCTAATTACTAGGGTTGTCTTTCTAGACTGCACTTATTTTCTCATCAATACCATCTAATGTAATTCACTATAACTTTTATGATTTGACATTCATAATAAATGCAAATTTGATTACGTCATCGGTCAAAATCTAAGATGGCGGACGATATAATTAGATTAGCTATAACCGGCTATTTCAACCTCAAATTTCATCATTGTCATGTTTATTGAAGCAGAAACAATCTTAATATAAACGTTTTAGTCCATTTATATTATGCTTTTAGGCTAAATGATGAAAAATTGCATTTAAAAAAAATCCAAGATGGCGGAAACAAGATGGTAGATTTCACTAATGGTAGCTCAACATGAATATAATTTTTATGACGTCATTTCGACGTCGTTCCTGTTGCCATCGACAAACAAGGTCATTGGATTCATTATGATTTATCATACAGAATTTCTATTAGATTTTTATCATGTACCTTTGAGTTACATGGAAATACTCAATTCGGTGGATTTTGCCAATAAAATCACATAAATGACGTCATAATACGTAGCAACGTCATAAATCTTTACGTTCAATAAAAAATTGATTGATTTTGTTACTATAATCATAATAACCCTTGTTATACATGTTACTAGGATTATGAGTGCAGATTTTGCTGGGGTCAGTTTTGACCCCACTGGACCACGCGTAAATTTTCTAGGATAGCTTAATCAACAATGAGCCAATCTCGGTAAAAACGTAAGAGAAGGTATAAGACATATATACAAACAAACTCATAGGAGGAATTTTGTTTTCGACTCGAAATGTCAAAATGGCACATGTTGATACACGCCTGGGGTCAGTTTTGACCCCATATGGTGGTTTGAGGTTTTTAAAACAATTACAGTAATTCCGGGGTCTCATCAAGACATACCAATTACCAAATATCAAGACAACCTATTCATGTATTTTCGAGTAATTGTGCGAACAGACATAACCCTCACGAACACACAGCAAGTCACTACAATACCTCCGTTTCACGGGGGTAACAATGTCAGAAACGTACCTTGATCCAGTAGATTGTTTCTGATATCTCCTCATCCGAACTCAGCACGAGCCAGAGGTTGATGGCGTGGTCGGGAAGCCAGCAGGCTGCGAAGACAGCCACTGACCCGATCAGCAGACACGCAGACTTCTTGTTCTGTCGCACAAATTTTGACAATGGAATTTTGAAATTACAGATGGAATTATTGTTACATTTTCAGCGCCAATGGACCACGTCTAGCGATACAATAGACGTTTAGCCAGGACAACCACATTGATCATGAAAATGTACTTGTAACGTAACATGACCTATTTACGTGCAGGAGTAGTTAATGTCCAGATTGGGTCATGTGCACATGTCGCGGTGTATTATGCCAAAGCCTGTTCTCATGAGAAACAAAGAACGTCATAAGTATGATCCTCAGCCATCTCTCTCTTTTATACAAAACATTTAAAAGGGTTTATGTCCAGCGACATAACAGAATAAACTCCTGTACCAGTAACAACAAGTTGCACGGAAGCGTCATGCATCACGCATTTCATATGTAATTCGACACCGCATATTCCATCATGTTTTTCTAACTTACACGATAGCTAATATCTTTTAAACGTAGCTGACGTTAAACCTGTCTTTGATATGCAGACTATCCATGGTGATTCGAGGTTTGAAACTCTTGCCAGTTTTAGGAAGGTTTGATACAACCTAGCGACCCCCGCTCAGATGATACATTTTTGTACGGCATAGCATCATGGCCATGCGTTTATCACGTGAACGCCACGTGCTGCTGATTTCGGGGAAATTCACAATACAAAAATTGTTTTGTTCCATCGCGTCGGGCAAGCGGAGGGACAAACATAGTGACTTTACTGTCATTTGTCTGTAGACTACTTTCGACAGTTACTGTGCATTTTTTTCCGGTCTATGTTCTTCAAGCATAGCACTAGAAGGGGAAATACCGAGGTGGACGATAAAGGGTAAGCCTAGCACAATTCTACACCATATACCCCAGTATAAATACATGCTCGCACGGAGTTAAACAGGCGGAGAAAAACTTACAGACCATGCATTTTCTTGTTAGAAGAGCTGATATTTCTACCCACGGGTTAAACATTTGGCTCTGTCCACGCGGTTTTAGAATAAATAACGTTTTGAATAAATCGGACGTAAACTGGTCATGTTACGTTAACTCTAATGTATCATCGTCGTCAATAATTAGTGTAATGATATGATGGTGATTTGTGTACTAGTAGATGATTTGAATGTTAACTTCCAATATAATTGTAACTGTTTTCGCAATTTTCACTATTGCGCTTTGTCTATTTCCGTTTTTTTAGCGACGGCAGTTAGCAAATGTGTTTATACTCCTACCGTCTTTTGCCCTCCTTTATCCACTATGCATGGAACATCTGAATAAATAACCATGGCCTTGCCATACCGTGGTCACATATCAACATAATGAAAGAACCGGTCGTCGACAAAGATCTACGAATCTACGAATGTCCCAATTTAGTTTTAAAGATCAGCGGTATGACAGCAGGCATGTGGACATAACATGTGGCTTTTATGCATTCATTCTTTAAAAGAAGGCCACATTTACTTGATATTTCAAATCTAGATCTAACGTTAATAGACTAGAATTTTCCATATCTCATTCTGACGTGATGACTAGATAGGTATGTATGCATTTATTAGTTTTATCTCGTCTTGAAAGTTACTTTAATCTTGGATAAGCAACTTATTTTGAAGAACAGTGAAGAACATGATTATGTTTTCTCGGTTCTGCACGTATCTTTTTCTATCCATTTTCTAGAGTAGCATTTTCTTGTTCATGTGCACCTGCAAAGCTTTCGACCCAGATTCAGAACCATGCACTACATCAAGGAGGTTTAACCTCATTGCTACACGAAGCGCAGTTTTTTTACATATTTTTTCACAACCAATACACTAGTAATGTCCCCAACTTCTTGATGCCATTGTTTGGATACTATTAAAGTAAAATCGAGAATATGCTTATTAAACCTCCTTGGTTAGCTTAGCATCCAAACGATGCAGTTGATCAGCGGGAAAATGATAAAAACTTGCATTCTTCAAAAGTCTTTGAGGTCGAACTTAAGGATATTGATTAATCAAGAATATGCTTAGTTAACTTATTTTGTGATGAATACAAGCTAGCCTTTCGTAAACGAATACCTTTTTCCGCCGGATGCCAGACTGGCGTGCGTTAGGCTGGAAGCGATGGTAGAGGCGGTAGACGATGGCTGAGCACGTGACCAAGGAAACCACCAATGGGATGACGTAGGTGCACAGCAGCGAGTATATCCAGTAGCCTCGCGCCCAGTCCTTTGGTGGGTTGTTTGGGCGGCAAATCTTCAGACTTTCTCCATTCCATTTGATGGTTTCCAGTCGGTAGTACAGAGCCGTCGGCAGAGCCAAGATGAACGAGGCTATGGATCGAATAATAAGTTAATAAGTAAACTTATGTAATTCGATCAACCATGTATTATGTTAGTTTCACCTGTCCTTACAGGTGTGTGTGTATGTTGCACATTTGTGTGTGTGTGTTGCATATTTGTGTGTGTGTGTGTGTGTGTATGTTTGTGCGTCTGTCAGTGTGCGTGCATGTATGTCTTTGTTTGTGGGTGTGTGTGCACGTGGGGATCGGGTGGGTGAGTAAGTGTGCACGGATACCATCCCATTATCTTTGCAATCCTCACCCTTTATGACTAATATCTTGATAAACTATGTCGAAGAAACAGTAGTGCAGATATAGCTCACCGATCCAGACGATGATACTACCGATGATGGCCACTCTTTTCCGTCGGTAGTTCACTGACAGGACGGGGTGCAGTATGGCAAAGTAGCGGTCAAGGCCGAGCAAGGCCAAACTTAAACAGGCTGCCTGAGCTGTCACCTAGTTTTTAAAGAGAAACTTTGTACGACTAAGAATGTCGAAAAACATAACGTATCTATCATATAAAGTGCTCGCATAACCACAGCCATGCAAAACCAATCGCTTTGAGTACAATCAAAACTGCCCACTCTGTTTACCAATTATAATCTGGTCTATGTGGACAGATAGGATTCTTGATACTTGTGCCAATGGGGAAACTTAACTAAGGCTGAATAGAAATCTGAGCGGGAACTATGCGGCTCCTGATGTCTTACGAAGGTATGATATCCGTTAGCTAAGGAATGAATTCACCCTACTTTGTACTTAGATATAAACTGGTGATATAAATCATGTGGTCATAGCTAAGAAACAAGACCACAGTATGTCCAAGACATAAGATACAAACACCGAAACTTCTGCTACAGTACAGCCCGAACTTGATCTCGACTTTTCTTTTCTTTCAAAGACCTACCTACATACCAAATATCATCACAATTCATCCAGTCGTTAAGTTATAACAACAAATATCCGGAAACACACACACACACACACACACACACACACACACACACACACACATACACACACAAACAGACACCCCCAAAAATACCTCCGTTGATAACAATTATCAATACCGATACAAAAAAGTGCAATGTTAACCATCATCATACTGAGTTTTATTTGAATGTATTGCTTATATAAGTAGCTAGCGCAATTCACCTTCTAATAACGTGCGAAATCTGACTCCCCCGTCTAACGGGCCTAAGTTGGTCAATTAAAAAAATTGTGAAAAAAAAAGTATAATACTTACAAGCACCAGATTTTGTGTGTTTTACCATCAATATGTTATCTCTATGTGTACGGAATTTCTTATAAATACAAGTTACTGGTGTCGAGTTAGAGCGTGATTAACGAGCAGACACACCCGCCCCGCTAGCGAAGGGCGGAATCGAACTCCGCACTTTGACCGAATTTCCACCGGGTCAAACGAATATTATGGTCTGTATAAATGTCACGAACACGTTCTAGACGATTTTAGGAACATTTTGCCGGGGGCCGCAAATTTCTATGTGCAAGGTAAGTCAATTTATGACGATTTTAAAAACTTTGATCACGTTTTTCGCCCCTATAGAAGTAAATAATCAATTTGCGGCACCGGAAATACGATAAAGCATGTTCTTAGCTTTAATTTGACACCAGTTTTACTGCATATAGTTTGGGATAAATGCGGTGGGAATTGTGTTTTCCGCGCGGTGCCATGCCGCGGTACTGGGGCGGGACGCGGCGAGTCGGAGGGGACGGGGCGAACATTGATTATAATGTGGCTTCTTACACGTTTCTCGTCTTGGGAATATGTAAACTGCGCACATACTATGAAGGTAGATGGGATTAAGTTTTCAGTATCAAGTAGTCTTGCTGATGAATCGATGAGTTTAGCCTGAGGTGTCTGATATCAATTTATTTTGCATGTACAGTATTATCAAAGATATATACTTGTCAATATCTCTTGTAAAGTAGTTAAGTCCCATACAAGATTTTGTTAATCTTATCCTGGTGGCTTGTTGCCTTGCACTAATTGTCCTTATATGCTTAGGTGTGTCCTGAGGGTCAGCCCTGATTTTCCTGTCCTGAGTGGGAGAAACCGAGTTGACTACTGTCCAAGAATCATTATGAGAATATGTGAATTTCAAAAGAGATTTGTCTAATTTAAGGCAGTCTGTGATTCTCTCCTAGCTTTTGAATTCAATTTACAGAGGTCTGATTTAGTGATTAAAGACCATGCTTGTACTACAAAATCACCCAATAAATTCGGCTAACGTAAACCAAGGAGGTTTTATATCGTAAACTACCAGGGTCAGTCTGCTACTGACTGCTGTGGTGTTCACATGGGTGGTGGCCTGGCTAAGACAGTCACCATGGCCACCACCCAAGATACTCTAAAAAAACTTTTGAAATTTAGAGATAACAGGTAAGGAACAGGTATGATTATACATGAAGAAGTTATCTTTATGTAACCCAGAATATAAATGACAACACTGGTTAAAATACCATGCTCTGTTTGGTAGTATAGCATAGGTAAAGACATAGGCTGGCAGTTCATGTGCAGTTCTGCCTTACAAGTTCCACATAGCTCCAGTCTATATAACTGGCTTTTAGAATACCATGTAGGTACCATAGCTGCAAGTCATACTTGTAGACACACAACTATCAGACATTTGAATTCAACTGTGAGGAGGGCATTTCCAAGTTGCAATTATACAGTTAGACACTTTGAAACAACTTTGACAGGCTGATTTGAGAGTTTTTATTTGAACACAAGGTTGATTTTCTAAAAACTGAAAGTTGTTTTGACTATGTAACTTTGTTTAAGTCATTCTGTATGGTTTCATAATGTTACTTTGAAAACCAGCAGAAAACAATATTTGAATCTTGTTCACCAGTATTATGCTAATCTTCTCCTGCCTTTGTTTCAAGCTGGAGTCAGTCTGGGATTTTTATGTGTTTATGTAGTTATGGGGGCCAATCCACCTTTCAAACTGCAGCAAGGCCACAGTGGGAAGCACTTCCTGAATTAGTTTATGGTTCTGGCCCCAGGGTTCAGAAAAAGGATTTTTAAGTTTAGCAAGAGTAATCCTTGCCAAGAAGTATTCTAAGAATATGTGAATTAAAAAGATTCTCTTCTGGCTTTTGAATTTGATGTACAGAGCTATGATATAGTGCTTAAGTATACCAAGAGTAATCAGTAATCAGAGTAAAGAATTATTCTGAGAGCACGCTTTTGTATCAGCTCTAATTGATGAGACTGTTGGCATGTTAAACCTACATTCCATGCTTAGGATTGTTTTGGAAAAGGCAAGAGTTAAATTTTTTATGATTGCATTAAAATGTAATAAATGTACATACATGGAAGTTTCATTCATTGTCCAATTAATTTTACTAATTAGTATGCGGACGATTATGACAAGCAGTCATTAAATAAGAATACTTGAGATTTTTGGTATTATTTTTTCTATTTTGATGAAAGCAGAAGAGAATACATTGTATGCTAGGTGAAAGAAGCCTTAATCATGTGCTTCATTTTCCTAATTAATATGCAAATATGCTAATTATTGATTACTTAAGAATGCCAGAGATTATTCATTAGCTAGACATATTGTGACAGCTAACAGTCCCACTTTCATTTTGAAAAGAAATGAGAGCAGACAAAAATTGTGTAGGCTGAGAGGTAGAAACAGTCATGGTCATGCACTTTGTTGTCCTCATCTGTATGCAAATATGCTAATCATCTATTAATTAAGAATGTCAGAGATTATCTATTTGTTCTACATATTGTGACAACTACCTGTTTCACTATTAGTTTGCATAGAAATGAGATCAAAGAGAATGCATAGGCCAATATGTACAAATGGCCTGTGTTATACATTTCTTCCTAATTAATATGCAAATATGCTAATCAGTCATTAATCAACAATACCAGAGCTTAAAGAGATTATCTTATTGCTAGGCATGTGACAAGTACCAGTTGTTATATTAGTTGTTATATACAATGTGGTAGTAGAGAAACCTGCAGAAGAAGAGCAAATATGCCTAATTAGTATGCAGATATGCTAATTAAAAATGAGATAATTAGTTATAATGACTAATTTGCTTGACATCTTGTGGCAGCTGACACTTACATAAGCAAATTGTGCCAAGAATTTCTGCTGTGAAGCATCAAAACTTGCATACCCCACATGCATACTATTGTACACAATGTCTTTATTACAGTGAAGATAGTCCCTGCGGTGCCATATCAGACCCATGGGACTAATTATTAAGTTTTCACCAAAAATGTCAAAATCTATTCTTTCAAAATTCAATATCTCAACTCAGGTTCATCGGATTTGAAATCTGAAAACGGCGTTTTGTTCGGGACACTGAGATCTTTAATCTAAGCTCAAGTACAGTGTGGTGTTGAATAATTAAAAATCCTCTGTTCTAGCTATATAAGTCAGACAACGCAGCTATTCTGATACAGCTACTTGAATACAAAAAAGACAATAGTGCAGATCTAGTGATTTACACACATATCATAATACAAATGTAGAATATGGTTATCCCACCTGTAAATAGAATACCATACCATCTGAACTAAATAGTGCAGAAATAAACAATCAAGATACAGTACAGCCCACGAAATACGCATCAAGTTTCGCGAAACGTGCCGCAGTCTTTCACGAAACGTGCCGCAGTCTTTCACGAAACGTGCCGCAGTCTTTCGCGAAACTAGTCGAAGGGCCAAGCATCGAATATTCGATTCTACTTCCGGGTTTTTCTAAAACGGCACAAGATCGAACATCGTTGACACGAGTAGCGCGGGGACGAGAGGCCAGGTTAGCGTCTGACGTTTAACCGTTTACCCGCAAAATAAACACCGAGGGCGGAGGGCCGGTGATAACGATGAGATCAAGAAGATAAGGACCGATTTGAGCCCTTTTTGTAGCTAAACTCTCAATTATACATGTTTTTCTCCTGATAATTTGGCGAACATTTGGGTCTGACGTCAGGGATTTGTTAACAGGCTTATTTCTAGTCAGTATGCTAGAAACCATACTCTAGTATGCTAGAAACCACCCTCCCCACCCTAGGCCTTCTCCCGTTATATAGATTTGTACATACGCAGCGGGAGAGGTAGACAGGAGAGTTTGACAAAGCATAGGTATATGGGACAGTACATTGTTGCCGTATATGATTACACGGAGAGCGACCGCGCGCGCAGGTAGAACGCGCTAGGTGCGGCGTCTTCATAACGGAGTGAACATTTTCAGTATTCTACGTCGTGTACTCAACTATCTAAATCAACATCAAACTACCTACCAATGGATAGCTAAAGTTTGAGAGAATCAACATACAAATCATAAGAGGGTTAGTGAATTCTTGGTGTTTACGACGCCGTGACAAAGATAAACATCAAGTCCCGTGGTTTCTGCTCCGCCGACGCGTTCCAATTGTGTTCGGAACGCGCGAGGCGCCGTGTCTTGTTTTTCAACAAAGTGAACATTTTCTATACGAGTGCTGCGCTCCCCTGTTTTCAAATAAACAATAAATTATATATCAAATGAAAGGTAAGGTTTCTGGAAATCAGCACAGATATTTTCAAGAATATTCATGAACGCTACATACCTGCTGCAAGCCATCCAAAATGGCGTAAAATACGCAATGTTCAGTGGATAATTTCTTACACACCAAAAAGTTGGCCACCGGTGAGCGCACCAATGCTTGTTTTTTAAGCACGCCAAATTTCATAGACCTGCAGTCTACCAACTTTCTGCTAGGAGTGTTAAAGTAGAGCCTACTTGAGGGTATTTTCACGGGAGAGGTGCGTTGCGTCGTTTTAGCGTTTTAACAAAATAAGCGTGTTCTAGAGCGTTGGCCCTTCGACTAAAACGTGCCGCAGTCTTTCGCGAAATATGCCGCAGTCTTTCGCGAAACGTGACACAGTCTTTTGCGAAACGGGCCGCAGTCTTTCGCGAAACGGGCCGCAGTCTTTCGCGAAACGCCCGGCAATCATTTGCAGGCCCTTTCGCAGATTCTGCGAAACTCCGGGAGCCTTCCGCATAGAGTTTCGCGAAAGCTTACGATACTTTCGCAGAAACCCCCTGCGAAAGACCGGGTTTACGCGTAATACGTCGCTTTTCATATGCAGACCGCCCGCGCGGTGGGTGGAGAAAATATCACGCCCGATTTGTTTACGTTTCCTATAAACAAGCCAGAGTGAAAGTGTACGGAAGGACCGCGCTGTAGACAAATTCAGTGCTAAAACTGACTTCAATATCTTGACAAAACGCAACACATGTCCGTACTAACTATTTTTCATAGATTTTACCGCAAGAAAATTACGGGAAATGCTTAATTTTCTTTCATAATGTATGGTGCCATGACAAACTGAATGTAACATTTGCTTACGAGGAGGCAAGACGACGGAGACATTTTTCGTGTTGACATAATTATTGGGAAAACATCACAGAAGTGACTACATCCCCACAAGCAGTGCAGATAAACTGTCGTTTAGAAAATCTGATACCAACAAAATAAAGTTGAATCCGTGCGTTTGTGAGAATAGATTACGGTAGTACATGTAGTTTATCCTGATATCCAAATTCTTATATGCAACTGGGGAGATCTTTCCGCCACAGACAGGCCGGCGCGGCGCTGTCAAAAGTGATTGATTAGCGCTTTTTTGTCACAAGCCCGACATAGACGTAGAGCTGGATCATCCCTGGAGCTGGATCAAAGGCGGTGGGCGGATGGACTCCGTCCAGTGCTATTTGAATGTAGCAAACTTGTTGTGCAGGGAATTCTCACGATGACTAGCCTGGATGCCAGACCCCCTAACTCTAAAATATCTTTCGTGTGGGATAGATATCTCAGAGTTTGGGGGTCTGGCATCCAGGCTACACGATGACGGGTACACAACCTCGCCGGGGTTGTGTCTGGTCTCTATTTTATCTATATGTTAACTACAAGTTATAATTAGTTCCATGAACTTAACAATTAGTTGTGCGTTTGTTACAACCAACATAACATTTGTCACTTGAGCCGTGAAATAGGTTCGTAGGTTCGTGCTTTTTTCGATGGTTATTTTTTCTTTGCATTTGAATCCTTGGGCTAAAACTTAGTGCATACTATCACGCATACAATAAAATTATCAATATATTCGTTATTAGCACCTGGTAACTTACCTTTCCTTATTCAAAAGCAGGTTTACGTTGATTGTCAGAGAATGAGCTTCCCGTGCGTGGCGTGCCGTTCTTCACGTGCTGACCAAGGAGGACAGGAGACATCTCCCCTATTTACTCCTTATATTGACGACGTTTCGTCAGTTCTGACTTTTCAATTACGGTCTCTATTCTATCTATATGTAGCTAGAAGTTATACTTAGTTTCATGAACTAAACGATTAGTTGTACGTTTGTTAAAACCAACATTACATTTTTCACTTACTTGAGCCGTAGGCTTAACTTGTCAGCTGGTAGCTTATACATTGCAGTATGTGTATGTTCGATACCTTTTGTTGATATGTACATTTCAGTAATGTGCTTTAAAACGTTGCCATCGGGTAGTGAAAGCCGCTAAATATCAATCAAATATATTCGTGCTTTTTCTTTACGATGGTTATTTTTTCTTGACATTTCACATTTGAATCCTTGGGCTAAAACTTAGTGCATACTACTAGTATCATGTATACTGTAAAATTATTCATCTATTCATTATCAGCATCTGGTAACTTACCTTTCCTTATTTAAAAGCAGGTCTACGTTGATTGTCGGAGGACGAGCTTTCCGTGCCGTTCTTCACGTGCTGACCAAGGAGGGCAGGAAACATCTCCCCTATTAACTCCTTATATTGACGACGTTTCGTTTGTTCAAACTTTTCAAGTACAGTTGTACTAACCTTCTACGTATACTAACTCAGGTTGTGTTCGGTATCAGTTTTCAAAGCTAACACGGCAAGTTGTGCCAGAACTTCTCTTTCAATAATAAAATACACTTAAGAACTAACATAATTAAATGTTGGAAGAAATGTATACAACTAATACATTCTATATGGAGGAAAGGCGAGAAGCCTTTCATTGCAACACGCGTACGATATCTGGGGCATGGGTCATAGCAGAAAGTAACAGTCGATTTTTTTAATTGTTTCGTCTTTCTCCTTCAATTCGGCGGTACAAACTTTGTCATTATTTCCAGTCGCACTGTTTTCCTTCTTAGCAACTCCTTCTTGAATCCATATACTAGTATTACCCAGCATACAAACGAACGGTTCAATAAGATACGGTAAAATGCAAGGTTAACAGGAAAGGAAAAGGTAAGTCACTCATTGAGCTGTCTCCGACGTGGACCACGGAAGTACAGTACCCACCTCGGAAAAACGGTAGGTTTGTAAAAAAAAATTACAAAAGGAGAAAATCGAAATTCTCATAATTCAAACGAGGCTAGTGAATGAAAGAATTTGTTGACGAAACTTTTATTTTGTAGTTGTAGTTTTATCATGTAATTATTGGAAGCGTTCAGTCCCGTAACCTCAGTCGTTGAGCCAGCTATCGTCCTTTTTCTCATTACCTACATTTTAACCTCCTTGATTTTACTATGCAAAATGCAATATCGAAAAATAGATAAATACAGGAATTATAATTTAGCCACGTCCTTTTCGTTATATCCTGCTGCGTCTGGAACATCCTTTCTTCACAATATATTTAAACCTCCATAGTTCAAAACGTCGAAACTTCATACTTGTAACAACTATTTATAGAAGACGCTAAAACGAAGAGAATTCACCTACCTTAGAACTTTTGACGTCCAACGGCTCCTTTCTTTGGATATTATCACCACTGAGAAACCAAAATGCGGGCTTTGGTTTCAATTTCAGAACACGTAGAAGAAAGATGACGGTTTGATTCACACGTGTGACGAGCCACACACGCTACGGAGTGATCAGGGTGGCATGTTAGAAAAATCGTCACCGTGTTTGTCGGCAAATGATCTTGCCCGTCGTAACTCCTTATTTCATTACCACCAAAGAACAATCAAGTAACAGATATCACAAAAATATAAAATCACCTTGTACTATTTGGGCAATGTTGAAGTCTCTGCAAGGAGGTCTCTGTAAGTTAGGCTTCTCATCGCAAATTACCCTTTTGTTGTTGAAAACTTCCAAATACACATAAGGCTCTAGTGGTAACAACATACATGGTCCGTTCGTAACAACTCGATTTGATAAGTTACTTATTTCATATGCATTCATACCTGAGTGTATTTTTTCATTTTCTTATCAAGTATTCAATAGAAATGTACGCAGTCATGATGCTATCATATCACTGGCGTACACCATAAGATACAGAGGTCGATAGTATTAGTAAGTCAGCGGGGACGAGCGCGGCCGGGTGAATGCCATGTCATGAGGACATGCCAGAAACAACATGTGTGATGTGCGCTCGCTCGGTAACTTAGGGTTTTTCTCTGGCGTCCAAGAATAGAAGACAATTTTCCGTAATTTCATTCATTCTACACTTATTGATGATTGGACCTCCCCGTCTGGCGGCATGTCCCACAAAGGTACCACTAAGGAACCCGCGGCTGTCAATCAACTGCCAAAGGCGTGAGAACTTATTAGTAACGTGCGGGCAAAACGAAAAACCGCCCAACAAACTCCGACAAATCCCTTATTTCCGTTAGCACCATCGATGCATCGTAACCTTGCTCATCTTTTTCGGGGGTCAATAGCACTCAAATGATTAGCACACCATACCATTCACAATTTGGAGTGTTCTAGAAGGTAGAAAATACAGCCGATTACGTGTCCGTCTTAGATGAATCAAGGATAAATGTTGTCTAGCTACGGGTCATTGACCTTCCAGTTGCGTTGTTCCGTAGTTCGGTGTCCGATTATAAGTTGGACAGAATGTCTGACGCACTTTTTACGCCGATATTTATCTAACATTCTCTCAATAATCATACACAGGCATCCATAAACTAACATTCTCTAATTAGTTTGAAATTGTTCATGATTTGGGGCCGCACGGCCTGAGGCCAAGCGATCTCGGCCATAGTGCCGAGTTGTGCACCCGCCGCGAAGACCAGCCCCCACATTATCTACACATTATCGACAAGTAGATGAAAATAAGGACGAACAAGTGTTATGTTAATTGACGAATGCAAAAACTGCTCATTAACGACAAAATCTGGCGGAAGATTTCTTCCGCAGAAATGTTTCGGAGAGGCGTTTCGCGGGAACCCGGAAGAGTTTCGCACCTTTCGCGAAAGTCCAGATCACCTCTGCTGAACCTTTCGGGGTCTTTCGCGAAACCTACCGCACTCTTTCGTGAAAGGTAACGCACACTTTCGCGAAACCATACTCACTCTTTCGCGAAACCTAACGCACGCTTTCGCGAAACCGTACGAACTCTTTCGCGAAACCTAACGCACGCTTTCGCGAAACCGTACGAACTCTTTAGCGAAACCTAACGCACGCTTTCGCGAAACCTAACGCACGCTTTCGCGAAGCGTTTGGCGAAACTTGATGCGAATTTCGTGGGCTGTACTGTAGGACTGCTGAAAGATACTGTTATCACGGTCAAAGGGACGGTGTAACGGTAGACAAATGAACAACTTATATAATTAATCATTCCTTTCTTTTTCTTTTCCTGATGCATAGAAAAAAAGATTACCTGCATTATGTAGCTGACGAACTTGCACATCGCCTCACCAAAAGCGTAAGACGTCGTCAAGTAGTTGACCACAGTGAAGGGCACGCAGCACAGCAGGAAGGCGAGGTCTGTCACCGCCAAGTTGACCAGATAGCAAGTGGCGATGGTGCGCATCTTTTTGAAGAAGGCCACCACATACAAAACCAATGTGTTACCTGTAACTGCCACCACGAAAATCAGGGCAAAGAGGCCTGGTGGGACGTAGTACTTCCAGGACATGCCGATTGTGTCGGAGGCACTGTCCATACTGGTATCGTTTTGTAACGTCATGTTCCCTTGGTAATCTTGAAATCAACTCAGTCGCAAATCTGAATAACAAATTGAAAAATTTCAGTCTTGCTTTTACAAATATAAACTCATTTCATACAAAAACAAGAGTTCCACGACAAAATAATGCTTTTTGAGTGACGTATCATGGTTTTCATTGATTGTGGACAAGAAAATTCTACTTTGATATCCTATCAGACACACTTTGTTGTAAAAATGTTGTTGTATGCCTTTTGAGTTTTACGGGAATATCCTATTTAGACTGTTTCAGCCAATAAAGTCACGTAAATGACGTCATAATGACGTCGTATTTCATCATTATGGCACCAACATTTTTGCATCAATTTCATTTTTTTATTTGTAATGTTACACCATCCTCTGAACATTTGGTGGTCATAAGATAAGGATTTAAGGAGTAGCAAGGGTCGGGCCTCCTCCTCCCGTTCCCAGAAAAGCCCGGTCTGAACTTGGTCTGAATAGGATTTTAATCCTGTTTGAAAACGAAACCCAAGCAATATTATTAGGGTCCGAAAAATCGGATTTTAAAAGTCAATCTATCTAAATTTAGTCATCTCTATACATGATTAGTTTAAACAACGCTATCACAATTTATAGCGACGTCCATGATGCACGACGTTGTGATGTGAGAACTCACTGAAAATCGTGACCGGAGTTTTTGAAGGCTCGTGAAACTAAGGGGTTATCGTACGGCACGATTTTGCGCGGTTTTAAAATCCTAAAAGTATGAAGTTATTACGCAAATGTGCTAAACAATGTTAGTAAATGTCACTGCCATAAAAATTTCAGCATTGTTTTTATTTCTAATATTTTTGTCCCTAACATTGCTTTGATTGCCTTTAACATGCGGCAAACATTTTTGAGCCAAGCAGACCTGAAAGTAAACTTAAACTAGAAAAATAGTAGATATCTCAGTTGATGTCTTTACATAGATAAAAAATACAGTGTAAAATCCATTAAAAAGCAGCACATTATGAAAGCTTGTACAATGTTGGACCTATGTTTCGGGTTGAATTCTTTTTAATGTTTGAAAATTGATAGCAGAGACAAATTCAATCTATGTAAGTGTTGATGTGGTAACCGAGATACTCCTCATTCATAAGCTTGCGGTAGTTACGGCGCGACATGCAAAATACTGTGTATACAAAATCTCAATTTTTTTTCAGAATATTCAGTAGGACAAAAGACTCAATTTGGCCACAAAGTCTAGATCTGTGGGCCGAAGTGGTGTAGACTGAGTTTCAGACTGTGATGGCATATGTAGTAATGACTATGACATGGAAACACAATCCCAACAGGTAAGGACTAACTTCGGAAAAATAACAGATAACTCCGCAAGAAAATTGATGTACTTACAATTGTCGGCTGGGGTCTTTTCCTGGCGCAAGGTTTACTCGGCTAGATGGAACCCATGAAGCGGTAACATCCCCAACTGAATCTGACCCAAGCTACCAGAAACTTAATGTGTGAACGGTGTGTTGTCTAGCCTGACGAATCGCGCTCCTAGTGGCCAGCCAGTGGTAACCGGCATCCCTCTTGGGCTGGGAGTCAGTAACCTCCGGCCGAGAGCTTGTGTAAATACAGGCTAGTGTGTTGTCGTTCTCACGTTTTTCCACGTCAGTCTACAAGCAAATGTACATTTTCGCATTCAAACTCGTTCATCAACATGCTAAGTTGTCAGTTGAAAGGCACAGTCTACCAGTTGAGACGAATAAAGTAGGATTTAGATATATCTAAACAGTACTTTAGTGACTTATCATTGGATCACAGCTGCCAAGTGTTCTTGCATCTTGAGAAGGTAGTGATGGGTACGGAAGTCTCAGAAGCTTGAATACCACTTTCATTTATGTCTCTAGCCTCGCTCTCTGAGATTCCGAGTATACACTGGCGTTTCAATACGATCGGCCAGTACAACATCATTTTAGGCCGTATTTTCCGAATATAAGGATAGTGGTTTTCTTTTTTATGCACTTCAGTGCTCTGAAAGAAGTGACATAAGTTTGGGCTGCTTTTTCCGAAACTGTACTGGCTTTTTGGTTGCCAAATGTTGCGATGGCTTTACTACACTTTTTCTTCCCAGCAAGTCATCCATTACGGCCTGACCCAGGACCTCGAGTGATCCTGGCTTAAACACGTATGTTATCAGAATCTTTTCATATGTGATGCTGCTGATAATCCTGCAATCGCTTTTGGTCTAGACGCTGTGATTGTGATGGAACAGTTTAAGCCGAACCAACAAATCAAAACAATTTATTACTTAGGCCTTGCAAAGGTGACCTTCGACAAGGACCACCGGCCTGTTCCGCCATACATTCACTGCGTTGGAGAAACATGATATATAGATACTTATCATACTAGTAGATAGAAATATCTGTTCATCCGATAAACTGTTCTTCCTTCAAACTCGTTTTAGAAATAGGTTTGAGCTCAGGCAGTTTAAGGCCTGTGACAACTTCTGTCGAACATGATTTTTGAAACGCTCAGTGACCGCACGTAACCTTGCGAGACCGTGACGTTTTCAGAATGGTCCAATCGGGTACAATGTAACGTTAAATTGCAAAAACAGGAATTTACTAAACATTTGGCATACTAACTACTTTTGATAGGACTTATGAATAATAACAGTACAAATATTGATCAAATATTCATCAAATATTGACATAAGTAGAGGCTATTAACAAAAAGGGACCCCCGTGGAAGCTGCAAAATGGTACCGTCCGAACATGTTCGAACGTATGAACGGCTCCCCGGGGTGTGGTATGGCGCGAAAACGGAGGGGAATTTATACATCAGCTGGGGAAGAGCAGTAAATCAAAAATTGTTATTTCTAACCCAAAAATATTGTACAGCAAATGAAATTGCAGATATAGTCCATAAGTATATATACCCTATAATACTAACTGTCTGCGAAGTTGGGTATTGATAAAACCACGCGTTTAACAGGTCATTCACCCCGTGGCGTCATACGGTATCGGCTTGACATGTCTTTTTCAGAGAACACTTATGCCAGCTTTAAATGCTATTTCCCCGGTCAAAATCACATGATTGAATCTGTTAGTATTATACCTTACTGAAAAATATTATCCAAGGCTATTTTACCTTAGAATGGTCATAAACTACGCACAAAAAGTTTGGAAACTTAACTTTGGTCGATCATATCTCCGTTGTTTCTTGATCAATTTCAATGATTTATGTAACATTGAAAAGCTTGTGTGATTTTCTTTCCTATGATACAAAACTTATTTTGATTGTAAATTAATGGAACGAACACCAGACCTGCTTATGCGAGCGGGTCACATAAAAAAAGTGCACAAAATACCCTACTAATGTCAAACGCTCAATTCAGTATTTTTTCTTCTGTTAGTATCACGTGGCTTGTGTAGGAGGGTAATATGAAACTTAAATCAACAAAACACATTAATATGTAAGCCTAGGTTAGTCTTCATCCAAACCAACAAAAAAATGCGTAAAGGAGCCTCAGTTATGATGAAGGCGGCTTAATACTGAGTACACACGCCATGCGCCGTCACCACATCCTCCTCATAATTGTCACCAGTTTTGCTACGCGGTCCCTGGCTATTCTTCCACAACGAGTCGTCGCAGGTCGACCAGTGTTGTTCTGTTGATCATTCTTGCATGCACATCTTGCCCAAGCTGATCAGTGAGTCTGAGACTGTGTTCAATTGTGTTGAGATCTGGGCTGCATGAGGGCCATTCTATCCTCTGTATTCCTGCCTACTGGAGGTGGTCTGAAATGACTCTCATTCTGTATGAACGTGCACTATCATCTTGCAGAATTGCACCCTGTCTCATATTGAGTATATTCAGGAACTTGACATTAATGCAATTATCGTGGTCTTCTGTGTTAGGTTGTTGTGTAACCTTTGGCACAGGTACCTGTTTTAATTAGGCGTTATTTTGGTTTACGGTATTGTAGTTGCATACGGTTCAAATCCCAATATATACAATCCGTTCAAACTCAACACGACGTAAGGCAACATATAACTGACCTGGGAAAAAAACGACCTTTGCACTCAAAAGGAGAACAATTTTGTCCAGTGATTTACCTCGAACAGCCCCATGTTGCACATTGTGCTCGTGTGCTTCGGGGTTGGTCCTAAAGACGTGCTACGCTAGCGCTCCTGATGGTTTTGAGGATGGTTATGTCACTATCTGTGCAATAACTTTTCTTACTCTCATCTACAAAGGACTGTGGTCCACATACAGCGTAAGTGTGGTATATACAACGGCATTTTACAAACCACATAAAGTTTAGTATAATGCTTTCTGCTGTTTGCACATAATTCCTATGTATCGATCGCCAACATTTTCATTTTTGTTCTCACATAAATGTTGTGTAAATAATTCGTGCGACATGCCCTGTATTTACACACGTACGCAATCGAGAAACGCCGTGTCCAAGGCGCAGGCGACGATTTTTATCTCCATGAAAAAATGCTTTTTCATGGAGATACTGTTTTGCGTGCGTTTGCGTGTTTGTGTGTATGTTTGTGTCACCGGATGCTTAAAGTCAGCATAACTGTAGAACATGTAGATGGACTTTAATGATATTTGGTATGTGGGTAGGTGTTGGGAGGAGAAAAGTTATTTGGTGTGCAGGTAGGTTGGACAGAGATGTACACACTTAAGTGCAAATTATGCAAATTGGGACTGAATTAGCATAAGTTAGGAGGAAAATAGTTTGCATGTGTGTATGTTGGTGTCGCCGGATGCTTTAAGTTAGCATAACTGTAGAACGTGCAGATGAATTGTAATGATATTTGGTATGTGGGTAGGTGCTGGGAGGAGAAAGGTCAAGGTCGATTTTGGGCCCCCTGGTATGTGTCACTGGAACTGTAATGGCCTATTTGTAAAAATCTTCTTAAGGAGAATAACTGAAGAACTTGAGGAACAACAGATTTTCATGTTATTTGGTACGCAGGTAGGTTGGACAGAGATGTACACACTGTAGCGCAAATTATGCAAATTCAGTCTGTTTGCGTGTGTGTATGTTTGTGTCACCGGATGCGTAAAGTCAGCAGATGTATACAATGAACTGCAAATTATGCAAATTGAAGTAATTTGCATAAATAACAAGAGTCCGAAGACCCCAAATCTCCATGAAATTTGTTTTTATATATGATGTGTTTTATTTGCCCTAGTTATTTGTTGTTGCCGCTGGTTGTTTTGTTTTATGTGCCAGAGGGTATCCACGTAATAGAAACTAGAAAGGCAACATTTTCGGGAAAATGCAGGATATTCCCCTTCCATTACCTACACCTCAAATATGACGTCCTTAGCATTTACTGTAGTGTAAGGGAATTCTGAAGTTTCTGCATAAATTATGCAAACGAGGTCTGCATTAGCATAGTGTATGGCCAGGTGTGTTCACCTTTCCTAAAGGTACCTTCATCTGAAATATGTCATCCGTAGCTTTTATGGCAAGGGATATGCATAAATTATGCATAAACCCCTCATTAGCATAATGTATGGCCAGGTTTTCTGACCTTTCCTAAAGATAGCTACATGTCAAATATGAATTCCGTAGCTTTTATAGTAAGGGAAATACAAGGTTATACCTAAATTATGCAAATGAGGTCCGCATTAGCATATTTTATGGACAGGTGTATTCACCTTTCCTACAGGTGTGAGGTGGTCCTTGTCATAGGAGCATCTTAGACAGTGCCAGCCGTCTTCCTGTTATCTTATGTCTTGCATCTTGCACATCTGAATGTGCTCTCGACACCATTTCTTTCCACGTCGTTTTGTCCGCCGCCATGCCTGAGTAACTCCGGAGTATGTTAGCTTTCTTTAGTTTCCCCGTGTGATTTCAAAAGCAGAAGGGGTACAACCGAAACAAGATACCACTACTTCTTGTATTTAGTATCTGGTTATGTTTCTGTATAGACTGGAGACAACAAGCTCCACTTAAAAGCTAATGATCGTTCTGATTCGTTCATTTTCCAGCCACCAAAAGTGCATTTAATGAACATGAATTAGTGCTGCAGATACGACAATGAGATATATTCAAAGTATATATTCAAAGCGAGAAAAGCATGTTGAAAAAAGTCTAGAGGATAGATTCAGTATTTTTTTTACATTTTGAAATCAAAATGCCCTTTCGAAATGCGCTCCAGTTTCAGCCAAAGGGCGATTTAGGTAACGGCTCTCGACAAGGTGGACGGAGCTTTCCCTATGTAATTTGCTACCTTGTCCTTTTGTAGAAAGTCAAAACACCATTTTAAAGACAAGATTATACTGAGATCGCTTCGTGCCTTGAAATAGACAAGTCACAAGTTGGTCGCTGGCCTATAGCCTCCATAGCAGGTTTTGAACCGGCTTTTTTGGGTGCCAGCCAAATACACTTTTTGCAGCCAGCCCGTAACTATCAGCCACCTGGTAACCATCTCGCCGGTCACACTAAACTCACGTCGTTCCTGCGATGGGGTTTCTTCCGTCATGACAGCGCCGTACGTCGTACGTTTGGGAAAAACCGGGTGCAATAGTTAACACATACAAAGTGGTGGTCACATATAACGTAGGTACATCGTACGATGTTTTTTTTTAGTGTACCTAGGTCAATCGCAGGTAAATCGCAGGTAAATCGCACGTAAAAGTAGCCATCGCCGAGAGTCCTACGTCGAAAAATACAGCTAAAGATGATTTTGAACATGTTCAAAATTTTCCCTCCGTCGCCGTACGATTTTATTGCCCCCAATACAGCCTTCACTACGGCCTTCTTTTTATACCAATGAGGTGAAAATGTATGCATTTCGATCGTTTTCTTATGGTTTCAGTTTTCCCTGATATTGCCGATGTTGTTGAAAAGTGCAGCCACCAGAGCGCATTGGCAACCGTTGTACAGCGCGCCCGCTGAAGAGCCTACTTTCAAGGCTATAATTTTCCACGTGTCAGATCAAGTATCGCGCGCAGGTGATGCATACGATTGTTTCATGGCTATACACACGTGGGTTCATAATTGAATCAGACCTCAGTCCCATCCTGTCTCTACTTTTAGTTTGCCAAGAGAACAGTTTGCGGATGGCACAGAGAAAGAATATGACAGGCCAGTTGTATTGTCCATCAAAAAGAAAGCACATGATGGGCATAAAACGTCAAACAAAAACTGAAACTGAAAATAGAGACAGGATAGGACTGAGGTATGATCTAATTATAAACCCAGGTGTATACAGACATAAAGCAATTATATGCGCCTGGATCTGGACCTGACACGTAGAAAATCTAAACTTGGAAGCAGGTTATTCTACGGGCGCACTGTTTTCTGGTTGCTATTGTCTTATGATGGTTGCAATTTGCATCAGCATCGGCAATATATCAGGGTAACTGAAACCATCAGAACATGGTCGAAATTTATGAATTCGTCACCTCATCATTAGATAAAAAGGCCGCAATAAAGCCTAAATATGAGGCTATAAAAATCGTACGACGTTGGATGAAATTTTGAACATTGCCCGACGCTCTGCGATAGCTGATTTTACCTACGATTTACCTGCTATTTACCTGCGATTTACCTGCGTTGTACGGGAAATGCATCGTACGTGCATCGTAGGTACGACGTGAGTTTAGTGTGACCGGGGCTTAAGCCTACGTGAGTGAATAAAATATATTAAGGACGCAAGGATTAACGATCATAAGGCAGTTATTCTTTGTACTTTAGATCTCACGCCTTGTTCTTTTAGTTCTCAAATCTTTATGAATGATAAGACAAACTGGTGACTTGTCAGGGGATAGGGAGGATCAAAAGATTGATTACACGGATAAATGTAACCTTGACATGTCCTTTCACAGCACATCACATCCTTTTAGTTAGGCTAGCTATTGAATTAAATCACATCCGCACATTGACACGATAGACCGTGAGCGTCTTGACGTCTTAACGTCTTGACGTCTCTGATATAAGTTTTTCTTGATATGTATATTCCCTACCAGCACTGCACCCGTTCTCATACCATTATCTTTCATTGTCCGTGCCTGATAAGGGTATAAATTAAAGTAAAATGGAATAAGCGAGCGTACTATGACTGACACCATGGGTCCAGCGGCAAACTCTCTGAACATCAAAATGAGCGGACAAAAGTATTGTGTACGATAGAAATCGGTTAGAATCGGTCACCAATACTGTCCATGTAGGTATGTTCGCTAATAGATGTTTAAAAACAGATGTGTCTTTAGCAGTTGCCTTGTGCTAATACTTGTGCCAGGAAAATCAGGGACTTATGCGTTTGGTTCTGTTTATAGCCTGTATTTACACAAGCTCTCAGTCGGAGGTTACTGACCCCCACCCAGGGTTAAAGGCGGTTACGGACACCGGCTGGACACTAGGAGCGCGATTCGTCAGGCTAGTTCTGTTTACACCTAGGGAAATAGGCACCAGTCTTGTTGGTGGGTCATCCTACACCAAGGAGCACCAGTCTTGTAAGTGTGTCATTCAGGGACAGGGGTACCAGTCTTGTTGGTGTGTCATTCAGTACCAAGGACAGGGACACCAGTCTTGTTGGTGTGTCATTCAGCACCCGAGAAAGAGGCACCGGTCTTGATGGGGTGTCATTCAGCACCAGGGATAACAGTCTTACTGGTCCGCATTCTGGGCGTGTCATTAAGCACTAGAAACAGGGGCACCAGTCTCGTTGGGTTGTCACTCTGGGACAGGGGCACAGGTGTGCCAAAGGTCTTACGTATACGTATTATATCGGACAGTATTGCGCCATCTATACAAAGTTGTTGATTGACTGACTATTGATATGTTTGTACATTGGTTTTAATTCAGTGGCAACACTGCGATGTCCAATAAAGTTATCTTGTATCTTGTAGCATTCAGCACTAGGGACAGGGACACCAGACTTGATGGTGTGTCATTCAGCGCCAGGGACAGAGGCACCGGCCTTGATGGTGTGTCATTCGGCACCAGGGACAGAGGCATTAGTCTTGTTGGTGTGTCATTCAGCACCAGGGACAGAGGTACCGACCTTGATGCTGTGTCATTCAGCACCAGGGACAGAGGCACCGGCCTTGAAGGTGTGTCATTCAGCACCAGGGACAGAGGCACTAGTCTTGTTGGTGTGTCATTCAGCACCAGGGACAGAGGCACCGGCCTTGATGGTGTGTCATTCGGCACCAGGGACAGAGGCATTAGTCTTGTTGGTGTGTCATTCAGCACCAGGGACAGAGGCATTAGTCTTGTCGGTGTGTCATTCAGATTTCCCAATTTTGCTTACTAGCATGATTCCTTGTTTGTTGTTTTCCATGCCACTACAAAACGCTACCATTCTTTCCAATGGAACGGAAAGTGCCTCCGACACAATCGGCATGTCCTGGAAGTACTACATGATGATTTTCGTGATTGAAGCTACAGGTAACGCACTAGTTATCTATGTGGTAGCCTTCTTTAAAAAGATACGGACCATCGCCACTTACTATCTGGTCAACTTGGCGGGGACAGACCTCGTCTTCCTGCTGTGCTGCGTGACCTTCACTGCGGTCAACTACTTGACGACATCTTACGTTTTTGGTGAGGCGATGTGCAAGTTCGTCAGCTACATAATGCAGGTAATTTTCTTTAATATACATCAGGGCAAGAAGAAAGAAAGGACTTTGCTAACTTGTCTACTGTTCCCCCTCCCTCTGATCAAGCTAACATAGCTCTCAGCAGTCCCAAATTGATTGTTTATTTTTGCACTGTTCAGTTGAGATTCTGTGGCATTCTATTCAACTGGTGGGGTTACCATATGCTGTTATTAATATGTGTGCACATTATTGTCCGTTTATTTTACATTCAAGCAGCTGTATCAGCATAGCTGCATTGGCTGACTAATGTATTTCAATCAATCAATCAATCAATCAAAACCATACTTGAATTGGTGGTCATCGTATTATTATGCACCACCGAATGATTTCTTTGAACCATGCGACTGTATGATACAAGTAGAACACATATCTATTTGAAGAAATAGCCTGAAATAAAGCATGGAATCAAAACATACGAAATGACTGAGAACAACTTAAGTCACTTGAGTTTACTCATTTGGAAAGTAACAGAGCTACCAATGAACATTTTCTTAGATCAAAGATTTCCAGCAAAAGAGGCAACTAATAAGGGTTATCAACCCCACAGAATGTATTAAAACCTCTATTCTGAAGCTTTAAGGGGACAGAAATGCCATTTTAGTAACTATTGGACAATGGTAACCACAGTATTAAAGGGGAGCAGATACATATTTATGTGGAAAGTTTACAAACCGTTAGGCACACTTGCCATGATGATGTTTTTGTCCGCTCTTTTATACTTGGATTTGCACTTCTAACGCTTTACTTGTCATGTACAATAATGTATTATAATGTACAGGATCAAACCACAAGCAAGAGTATTGTTATTATGATTTGATAAGCTATATTACAACAAATTGTGATGACTAGTGTACACAGAAAACAAAATACATCCCACTGTGGCATGACAAAATTGTAAAATGCAAAACGGACTAAACAGAAATACAAAATATACAATTTCTAAATCTTAAATTATTGGCAGAACATTTATCTATTGATCAATATCTCTAGTTGTCTATATATCTAATGCCTTCAATTTTCATTTCAGACAAAGATGGCATCCACAAAATTAAGACTGTGTTCAAGATTATGCAGCAAAAGACAAAGTAACATGATTCTGAATTTCACAAGAGCCCTTACCTTCGCTAAGGCCCCCTTTCCACTAGACTGCGATTGCCGAGCGACCGTGCGGCAACAAAATTGGATTTGTGTAACCCTTGATTTATCTTTTTGCTAGTTCGCACTTGACGGCCAATTGCAAATACATGGTAGATACATAGGACAGAAAAAACAATGTACAGTGGTAGCACCCCCTCGAGCAGGCCCGATATGCTCGGTATGTTACCTCCCATACCGGCCCTGCCATTGCAAGCCTGTAAAGTCTCTTATGGCGACATCACCACCAAAACAGCTTTCAGCCAATCAGAGGGTTTGCATAAGCCCATCTAGAGCAAAAGCGCAAAGGACGCTGGGAAGCTATCAACCAATCAGGTTACGTCTTACATCGTTACTTTGGGTTTAGGACAAAATAATGGTAGGTCATTAATCAACCATGAGCGAGTGTCGGTGACATTGCCAGAAGCGATTTTACAGGCTTGAAATGGCAGGGCCGGTATGGGAGGTAACGTACCGAGCATATCGGGCCTGCTCTGGAGGGTGAGTAATAGGTGTTGTAACAAGAGACTACTCAAGGAGCAGTATTAGCTGTACCTAGATTAGTTGGGTTCGACTTCTTTTTTGGAAGCAGAAGAAGACAATGATTGGAATATGATGCAAGATGTAAAGGTATGATTTTAAAGACAATAAAACACACAGGATGCAAATTTTAAAACAATTTGTTCTTTATCTATGAAACTTTGTTGAGCGATCTGTCCAATCGTTGGTCAATAAGTTGTCCCAGCATCTAGCGCAAAGGGGACATAACTCCACACTAACTAAAGCTTGGTACTTTTGAAGTTATGGCTTGATATACATGACATTATTGCATACTGGTATCCATCACTTCACAGCTATAGGCACCTGTTAACTTGGCGTACACTTGTATAAGTTTGCCAGTACAAAAACATGTTTCATAGCATTAATTCGTATTCTATACATTACACTTAACAGTCAGTCAACATTACATGACAGCATGTTATTTCAGATGAACACAATTAGGTCCATAATACATACACCATATATATATATAATATATACCAAAGGTACTATCTCAATAGCTTTGAACAATACACAACTTCCATGTGTACATCTTATCATAATTTCTTATGTCTACAATTATCAATTGTAGCACTCTGGTAGAAAACGAGAAAAGGAATTTTAGGGTAGAACTTGAGATTGAAGAAAGACAAATTTCTAAATATGAGAGAAAATTCAAGTCTACGATAAGCTAGGTACCATCTTTGGTGAACACTTTCCATATACAATGTACACTGTAGGAGATGTCCACAATGTTGACTATGGGTATAATGATGGTTGGGTTTGGTTTTCATGATAACACAAATGCAACCATTGGCAAGAATTTTCAGACGAGACAATGGCTATTTCCACATCAAGTTGAATCCTTAGACTACCACATGTACAGTATAACACCACACAAGTCCTTCATGTCACAAGAAGTTACTAGTACTCCACACAGTCACAAGAAAGCAGTCTGTGTCAGCGTCTAGATTCATGCATTCAAAGGCTGGGTATACATTGTTTTCAAAAGGTGCCCCCTGGCAGATTCAATTGGAACAGCAATAAGTGTCTTTACAACATTATCAACATTTCACAATTGTAATTCAAACTCATAAGCACTTGAATACTATCACACACATTTGAATTGTTTGGTCAATACCTAATCATGAATATTGATAGACTTAATTATAGAATAGAAAGTTAACACTGCACCATATTCAGCCTTCAGGGCCCTAAAACATGACTAGAATTATCCTTTGTTCCCAATAAGCTGGTTCACAGTTTGCCATGCGAATGCACATTGTCAAAGGTCATGGCCCAAAACTTGTAAACAGAAATATGTCCAGACGTGTTCTGTTTATGTCTCAGGGGCCTTCAACTTTGACATATCATCATCATCATCAGGTGTACCCCCTATAGCCCCATCGGGGGCAAAGTAGGGGGGGAGTTGAGGTCCCGGGGTAAGGCGGGCAGGCCTCCAGCCTGGCACGGTAAGACTCAACAGTGGGAGCCGTCACAACCGTGCCAGGCAGGGCATTCCACTGGGGAATGGTACGGGGGAAATATGAGAAGGATATGAGTACATATTACCCACATTATGCATCACACTGCACATGCACAGTTTAAACCATGAACCAGCCTATTCTCCTGCCTCTAGGGTGACAGGCCTCCCATGGACAGCACCTCAAAGCACAGGTCACACACTCTGATGGGCTTGGGCTGCTCGTACTTGATGATAGGTATCATCTTGGAGGAGCACTTTCCACACAGGATACGTCCACAATGTCGACTGGGGTTATGAATGAAAAAAAAAAAGTAAAGTTTTTCTTAATTGTGATGAGTGTAATATACCGCTAAAATACATCCTAACCCAGAAACGTCGTTTCCTGAACAATTTCTCATTCAACGAGTCTACGAGCTCTAAAGGGCATTTTCGGAAGCAAGATGACCGGTGTCTTCAATCACTGTGCGATTTTTAGAGATCAGCAGATGTTTGCAGGTCACTGAGTGTGCTAGAATGTGATAGGGTAGATTTTCAGGCTGAAAATATATTGGAATTTGGCGACCTTCTATGGATCAACAAATTAGGCCGAAGGTCTTCACAGTGTGATGCCGGCTTGAGGAATCTTACAATATCTTTTTCTTCCATACCAGCTGATCTATTTCTATAACTCACCAAGTAGACATAGTACAAATGATCTAAACTAAAAATACTCTTGTTCACCTTGTAGACAACTGTATATGACTATATATTTATATATATTGGAGGTCTTACCAGTGGTGTTTCCTTGTTGCTACTCCAAACTTGGCCATGCATTCCATGCAGTTCTGGCTCTCACACCATGGTGGCTCTTTTGACAACATGTCTGTAACACAAGTGAAAACCACAAGTATCTAACTGATGCTCCGAGAAAATGTCCTAACGGAAATCTGAACATCTGCTGCAATTACAAATGGTAAGAAACAGTAGAAGTGACAAGAATCACATTTTTGTCACCTAAATGTGTGTCTTAGTTTATTTCAACATTTACAAGTTTGATATCATGGCTATACAGATATAGACTTATCAATCCTAATTTGCAGCAACCCTACAGCATCAGCTACGGCTAAACAGTCCTATATGAGAATGGCAGTCTCTGCATGTATATCTGTTTACTGATTCAGTTGAATAGTAAAGAGCTTTTAATGCGGACAACCTCAGATAGAGGATGAAGCATTTTTCATCAGGTTAGTGCAGAGCGACTTCACTAAGGCTCGCGTATTCAGCCAAGCACACTGGGTCACCCCTAGTCTTCTCGAGAAGTGTGTATTGTTCTTTTAGGCGCAGAGGTTTGACACAAGGAAGTCGGCTGTACGTCCCCATCCAAAAGGACAGTGCGACTCTTTTCTAGTGTACCCAGACCCAGGCTGATGGCTCCACGGGAAATGTGAACCAGATGTGGCTAAATAACAGAGTGCACAGACCACAACACCACGCAGACACAACTACTCACCCAATATTCTATACAGCAGCTGTTTAGTTGCCACAGGTGCATTAAAGATGGAGACTCCGTGCTTATTCATGATGCCCAGCTTTGCCCCGGCCCTTACGATGGATCTGCACAGCGCCCCGTTTCCGTTCATGTACGCTAGCATCAGCGCCGTGTTGCCCTCCGCGTCAGGTGCGTCCAGCGGGTACTCCGGCATGGATGTGTGAAACAGATCAAAGATGGACGCCGCATTGTCCTTGCTGTACTGGGCTAATACGTGCAGGGGGTTCTGCCCTCTGATAGAAGATGTTTGGATAAACATAGATTAGTACACTCTTGAAAACAATGTAATTGGAGTTTGCATTAGCAAGTTTTTCCCTTTCGCTGCAAAATAATATCCGTGCAAAAACAAATGAATTTACAGAAAGATAAAATTAGTTTTGTACATGTACATGTATCTTCTCTATGTTCTCTCTGTTAGTCCATCTAAAAAGTCTATGTCTTAAACTGCGCAAATCTTAATCGGTACCAAAGAAAGGAAAAATTCCTGTCACGGCACAAGTAAAGTTTCAAGAAACCAGTTTAGAAAACTGTTAACATTCAGCATATTTCAGAAATTTTGAGTTTGTTTAAGTCTTCACAAACTTTCTACTCCAAAGGTTCATATAAACCTGCGCACCTCAGGTTCATGGCTTCTGCATTAATCTGTGACTCTGTCAGGAGGGTTCTGGCTGTGTTCAGGTGACCCTGATGCACAGCAATATGGAGAGCTATGGACAGGGAAATAACAAAGTACATATTAGTTTTTTTAAGCTGCCAGAGTATCAGCCCAGTAAATGCTATCAGGGTTTCCATTTCACCCCAGACCTCAGACCCGTAGAACAGCCCAGCGCTACTAACTTCCGTGTTTTGAGCGCTACATGCACACAGTGCTGTTTTCTTCCGGGGTACACCCTATCCCGGATATAACTGTGTGCAGTATACAGGTATGTTTCTGTATCATGGATATATCTGGGAGTGGCACCTAAATTTTTTTTTAGCATTGAGTCTACAATATTAGGCCATTCTATCTTTTGTCGATATCAATTTGGTCACAAGACTTTATGTGGAGATTGATAAATGAGCATTTTGACCAAAATAAATTCAATCCCATATACATGTGAAGCTTAAGTGAATTTCTTCTCTTTAATTCCCAGTTTCCTCAAAGGTAACCAATCTCAGTCCAATCATCATCTCTACTCTTCATGCTGACACCTTCATGTAAAAGGCCCGTAATTCATTTTTGGGAATAGGTGGGGCCGTTACCTCGGGCGATCTGGAATACCCCGTGTCGTATTCTACAATGTACAGTCAAACCTGTCTATAGCGGTCACTCAAGGGACTGGCCAAAACTGGCCGCTAAGGACAGGTGGCCGCTATGGAGAAAATGTTGATTAATTGACCACGAGTGACACATGTTTTCAGTACCCACTGAGATACATTTATTCACCGTACAGTACACATGTAAACATTACATAGGTAAGGTACATTTTAGAAATTCGATTGTTGTTCTTTTACTTCTATTATGGGCTTGAAAAAAGAATTATTGTATCTGCCAACTCCAAAATCCATGGTTTGCTCGAGCTTCATGTCTGAACAGACCAGCATCGCCATACTCAACTCTGGATCCTTCGCGACTGCTTCGCTGCTGGCACACGCGTCACCAACGAGTTTTAATCATATGAAACAAAGTTCTTCGCAGCAAAATGCCCCCTAGTTAGTATAGAACAAAATATATGTTGCTCAGTTGCCACTTACTGTTCGTTTTCGACCGTTTTCAAACATAAAATCGCGGCGACAATTTTCCTAATCTGTTGTTGTTTGCTTGTCATGATCGGCTTCTACCATTATGCTAATAGGGTAATGAGAGGAAGGTCGCTCTTTTGAGGGCTTTTTCTTTTCAGAAAATTGCAACAGCCCAAATTTTACAAGATAGTAATATTATCCATATTAAGTTTGAAGCTTTTGGTTCAGTAATTATCCTCAGTGATAGTTTGCAGCAAAATAGATTTAACACACTATACCTCCGCAACAGTGGTGTCTTCCGATGACCTTTATGCTGCTCCGCCATTTTGAAAATCGTGTTTGGGCACATTTTCGGATGAATTCCCGGGGAAAACGGAAATATTGGGCCGACATTGAAATAATTCACCAACTTAGCGCATCAGATACATGTGCGGGTTGTATTTTCCAAAAACTACCGTAATCTTTGTCCAATCCAAATGCACAGAAATAGTCAAATATGCTACGATGTACAAACGCAAGCCATGTGAAGAAATACTTGACTTCGCGCGCGTCAAACCATGGATAATCTAACGAAGATAAAACATTCTTGTTTTCTTTATTATTATCCTGTCAAGTTGAGTTCACATAAACTTGATAACTGCATTAAAAAATGAAGATTTTGAACCCGGCGTGCGGTGGCGATGCGGCTTCCACCGGCGCACATTGGCCGTTATCGGCAGTGTTACTGTACTCGCGGGACCGAAAATCGTCTGGCCGCGACCGCGTTGGACAGGTGGCCGCTATAGCCTAATTCTTAATGCTTATGTCAATGGGAAAAAACCAAGGGACCGACAAAAAGTGACCACTATGGGCAGGTGGCCGCTATGCAAAGGTGACCGCTAATACAGGTTTGACTGTATATATACAGAGTAACTCTGCCCTATGGCCTACAAAAATATCTAGGTGCACTGGTGCACCCACAGTCAAAAATTAGGTGCACAGTTCCAATTTTGGGTGCACAAAGGTGCACATTATTGCACCCAGTATTACGAGCCCTGCACCTACCATTGTTCAGACTGTCGTCCTGTCCATCGAAGTCCACCCCGTTCTGCAGCAGCACACTACAGATGCCCGACTGGTCCAGACTGGCTGCGATGTGCAGGGCAGACTGCTTCTGGCTGTTCACGTCATTCACATTGGCGCCTGCCAACAGCTGAACAGTAGCAGAGAGTAAAAAGTGTTTGTTTGTTTGTGTACGCTGGTCACGTACCACTAGATCACGTGACTCTATTGTGCTCAGCTCGCGACAGGGCGCATGCGGCTTAGCGTCATGGGGAGTTTATAATATGTTTTACAGCGGCACAGGTCTATTTCGTCCGCTACACCCCAGCAGGGAGAGTGTTTATGGTTATGGTTGTTCCTCGGGAACGGGTGTTCGAGGTTTAAAGTAAAAAAGTGTCTAAGTATATTTCCCACAGGCTACCATATGGTAGTAGACATGCATTGAGCAGGACATTAAAGGCAGCCTTTCTGGGACCTTCTACCTAAATTCCTGTCAGTGTCCCCAAAGTGGAGAGCATTTACGGTAAGAACATTTATATAAAACTAAAGACACACAAACAAACAGACACACCACAAACAAAACCTCCCTGATGACTGGAATACATTTAGTCTGACATTTTCTCTGCATTTTCCACTGACCGATCAGCCAAACCTAAGCAATCATATAATTTTTTGAGCATTTAAACGTGTTAATCACATTTGACAAGTTACTGTAAGTCTTGAAATGTTCATAGTGGTTTCATTTTCGCTGTGAGCTCTCCATCACAATTCCTGTCACTGTGAATATGCATGTCCAAAGTACATGTATTATTACTGAACTGCACAACTGTTTCAACTGCTAAGTTAAACTTAAAACAGCTCCTACAGCAAAATTAAGTCTCCATGAAGATTAATGAATATACATAGAGTAGTTTTGTGACTCACCAGGTTCCTGACGATGATCTCGGACCCTGCCTGTACAGCCAGGTGCAGGGGAGACATCTGGGAGGCATCCTGGACCTTGGAGTTGACATTGGCGTGGACACTGATGAGGAATAACACGCTCTCGATGTCCGAGTTCTGGATGGCAATGTGCAGGAAGTTTCTGCCCTTGTTGTCAACCTACAAAGAATGAAAGTAGTCTGTGATTTCAAGTTTAAGGATGTAGCAACAAGAATCTGCCATCTTTGAATAGAATATATCGCTGATAACAGAGACACAGCTTTTGACCCTCCAATCTATCTACTTCTGTTGTCAACCTAGCAATTAATGAATTTGTGTCGTACCTGGGCTGGAATAACGTTCAATAGGGTGTAACGGACCGCTCTATATTTTACCATATTGCCAGGGCTTCGAAGTTGTATTGCATGGACTTCCATCAAACGATTTGAACGCTGTGCGCCGGTTGTGCCGGTCGCGCCACTCTTGTGAATTCGAATACCTGATTCAGAAGTTGGAATCCATGCTGCTACAATTTTTTGTTCAAGTTTAGAAGACAAAATTGTCTCAACTTTTGGTGCATTTTGCATTGAAATGTGTGTTATACTGGCAATACAGATACAGATATGGTGGTCCCACCTGTTCTGCAGCGGTGGGTTCCCTATCCAGAATGGCCTGTGCAGCCTTGTTGTTCTTACAGGACATGGCGGTGGCGAAGGGCGAGCGGCCATGTCTGTCTTTGACGGTCAGGTCGACGCTGGGGTGGGCCAGCAGCAGGGAGATGATGGCAGGACTCTGGTTGATAATGGCCACGTGGATCGGGGCATGGCCTTCTGCATCCTGAGATTGATACACAAGTCATAACAATAATAGTTAATTGCAAATTCATGCCCGTAGGCTAATTGCATGTTGACAACAGTGTCGAAATACAAATGTACGGTAAAACAAAAGGTATACATGTAATACAAGATCATTCTATATTGCTATTCTATAGTAAGTTTCTATATCTATGGTACTAATGCGGGGTTTGTTCAACTTGGTACTAATGGTACTAATGTTGTTGTTGCTGCTCACCATGTAGTAGTTGTTACAGTATAGTTTGTTCATTCGTTCAGACCCTTGCATGTGGCACATACATGTACATGTAGGTCAGCAAGTTTCCTTGCTGTTTCTATGGCAGGGTATATTTTTACAGGGAGGGGTTGCTAGCCCTTCCCCTTTAACATGCTCGAGCAACATTTTTCATTAGAAGCCTGAGTCTGCATCATTAAATATTGACATGGTGAAAAAATGCATCTGTAACCTGAGCTCATGGAAACGAATTTAAATCTATTTTTCAAAAGAAACAAAAGCGCCTGTCAGGCATTTTCATGAAAATGTCATGGCCTTAAAAATTCAAATATTCATAAACTCTTTATGTCTGAGTTTTCCATCTAGTATCTATGAACTCCATTGTCCCTATACACTCACATGATTAAAAGAAAAACACACTTGAAAAGGTGTGTTCAGATTAATCATTAAACAAACAGTGGCAGAGGAATGTTCCTGTTGTTATCAAGAAGTGATCGTAAACAAATGACGTTGACGGAATGTTAGCGTCGTCAGGCACGACATCCTGCAACGTGGAATGAACTTTGCCCTGCCGTGATTATATTTAACAAAATTCACTCGGCTAGTGTACATATCCTGTTGGTGCTATTTACACTATACCGAGTTGGCTGGTAAAGATATCACAGTAATCACACACATACATTTGTACTGATAGCACTTTGGTTGAGGCTTTTACGAACTGGCATCACACAAAGTTTGACTCCTGAAATTCCCATGTTTAGTAGAGATCCTCATTGCTGAATCCGAGAGGCTGGCTTAGTGAACTTTCCTAAACATGGTCGCGGTCAGACATTCGGCAATATTCTCTGTAGTACTCATGTGTGGGGTTTTCTATGTTGAAAGCCAAGGTAAGTCAACATGTTTTACACTTTGTACCGGGTATATTGTCATTTAGTCTATAGTCTGGACATTAGCTTTGTAACTTATTAGATTGCATGGTGTCCAAATACCTTCAAGATATGCTTCAGTTTTCCTATTTAGACAGTTTGATTGAAAAATACCATGGCATGAAATGAAATAAATGGAGACATATCAAGTTTTGTTGTGAGTAAGAAAGGGTGTCTCTAACTACAGTAAAATTGGCCAGAGGTTTCTGTTAATCATAAACAACTCGGGACATGGAATGGAATAGAGGTCTTGAAGTACATGTGGAAGTCTATCAAAATATTTTTAATAACAGTCTCGAGCTAGTAATTAAGTGTTTCTACTACGTAGGAAATGTTCTTTTAACTATTATGTATGTATTTATCAATTACATCATTCTGCATCAAATAAATAGTGTCAGCGATTGTTCAGTTTATCAAGTGGTGCAAACATTTGGTCGGCAAAGCTTTGTTTGTTTCACAGAACTGGTAAGCACACGTAAGTACAGGCTGAGTAATAATGGACTGTAAGGTTTGATCAACTCACCAGGATGAACCCCTACTCTGTGTGGTGGGTTCTTTAACATGCTCAAGGTGTGGATATCCTCGATATAGAGGTGTGGATATAGAAGATGTCTCAAACTGATACTAGTTTCTCATTTTCTGAGTTGAGTGAGGAAATACTGTAAATGCAGAAATGTTTGCGGTGGTCTTATGTTCGCGGCGACCGTTTCACCGCAAACTTAAAACCACCGCAAACATTTTTGTCTGATACGGTTGCAGTATGTGACTATAGCGCTGCTGCGAACTTAAAACCACTGCGAACGCTCCATTTTCGCCTTAGCACGAAATAAAAACAACGCGAACTTAAATACATTTACAATAGGTGTAAAGTGTCTTTCCCAAGGGCACAACAGTAGGGCCCGCTAGAGATTCCAACCCAGAACCTTTGGATTCTAAGTCAACAATCCTAACCACAGGACCACATTGCCACCAAGCTACTCTATAAACTCTTCATTCATTCGCTGTTCTAGCTCGTGGTCACCAGCAGCCACCAATGAGGGGCTTCAACAGACAGGGCCAGCCAATACAACAGAGAGGCCAGCCCATGCAGCAGCAACAGGCCAGGGCCCCTCGTCAGGTCGTCCGACAGGCACGCCCGCCGGTACAACAACTGTCCGAACAGGAGAGAGCAAGGGTAGACCACAAACCCACAGTTACTTCTTATTTTGCAGGGCTTGAAATACAATTTTGGTTCAACTTGTACTTGTGAAGATTAAAAAAGAATTACTTGCACCAAAAAAGTGCTTACTTGCACAACCAAAGATAGTGAACTATAAACCATATGTATATCTCCATTTTTGATGTTTCAGACTGACTATCTAAGACTTCATGTCGTACTCTAATCTATACAGAAGGGATGTTGCTTGCTTAATGAGTAATTTGTTTGAGCACTGATTCTTTGTTTGGAGTGAAAATTTACGAGAGTAAAAGGGGATAAATTTCTACTAGTAGTAACTTGCATCAGTGCAGGTCTTGAAATTACATGCACAGCTCTGACTCTACATGTGCAAACTTGCACACGTACATGTAAGTGGTATTTAGGGCCCTGTTTGTTACCTCCGTGTATGGAGGTTTTGTTTTCAACTTGTCTGTGCTTGCTTGCCCGTTGTTATTTTGAATGCAGTAGAGTATTTTGTTTCTACCTGCTTAGCACATTAGAAACGCTGGCAGGAAGTTAGGTCAAAGGTAAAAAAAAAAGGTCTCAAAATAGATTAATGAATGAATGAATGAAGACCTTTATTGTACATTCGTGCCCCGAGGGGCTAGATTTCCTGTCTTTTTCAATTTCCTGCTATAATACCTGTCTGTTGCCTCATTAGCCAGTGGGAAATATTCATTAGACAGACTAAGTGAGAAATTCACAATTTGAATGATTCTATGGAGAAAACATGTTGCAATTTAGTCAGCTCCAGAATGCATTATAATGACAAATATTACATTTTGCAATGTTGGCTGAAAAGAATTGTGGCATTGTAATGTCCAAGAATTTAGATATTTTGCTGCTGACAACCTGTAACTAAATCCTGAAACCTTTTAAAGTAATGTGCACTTAAAATCACATATTACAACAAATGTTATCAAGCTTTGGCCCTTATTTGGAACAACTTCTTTATATGTTTACACTAATCATAGCCACTGATTAACAACGGTTCTTATCATTTCACCACCAGAAATTGGAAAGAAAATTAGATATGCAAAGACAAATGGAAGAGACAAGAAAGAAAAGGGAACAGGCACAGCAGAAGGCCCAGCAAACACAGCAACAAGCCGAGCAAACACCTCCTGACGATCAAACAGAGCAACAGGCCCAAAAAACACCCCCTGATGAACAAACACAGCAACAGGCCCAACAAACACAACAACAGGCCCAGCAAACACCTCCTGATGAACAAACACAACAACAGGCCCAACAAACACAGCAACAGGCCCAACAAACACCACCCATTCAACAAGCACAGCAACAGGCCCAGCAAACACAGCAACAGGTCCAGCAGACACCACCCATCCTACAGACATCCCAACAGGCCCAACAAACACAACAACAGGCCCAGCAAACACCTCCTGATGAACAAACACAACAACAGGCCCAACAAACACAGCAACAGGCCCAAAAAACACCACCCATTCAACAAACATCCCAACAGGCCCAACAAACACCCCCTGATGAACAAACACAACAACAGGCCCAACAAACACAGCAACAGGCCCAGCAAACACCACCCATTCAACAAGCACAGCAACAGGCCCAGCAAACACAGCAACAGGCCCAGCAAACACCACCCATTCATCAAACACAGCAACAGGCCCAGCAAACACAGCAACAGGCCCAGCAAACACAGCAACAGGCCCCACAGACACCACCCATTCAACAAACACAGCAACAGGCCCAACAGACACCACCCATTCAACAAGCACAGCAACAGGCCCAACAGACACCACCCATTCAACAAACACAGCAACAGGCCCAACAGACACCGCCGATCCAACAAACACAGCAACAGGTCCAGCAAACACAGCAAAAGGCCCAACAAACACCACCCATTCAACAAACACAGCAACAGGCCCCACAGACACCACCCATCCAACAAACACAGCAACAGGCCCAGCAAACACAGCAAAAGGCCCAACAAAGACCACCCATTCAACAAACAGAGCAACAGGCCCCACAGACACCACCCATCCAACAAACACAGCAACAGGCCCAGCAAACACAGCAACAGGTCCAGCAAACACCACAAATTCAACAAACACAGCAACAGGTCCTGCAAACACAGCAAAAGGCCCAACAAAGACCACCCATTCAACAAACAGAGCAACAGGCCCCACAGACACCACCCATCCAACAAACACAGCAACAGGCCCAGCAAACACAGCAACAGGTCCAGCAAACACCACAAATTCAACAAACACAGCAACAGGACCAGCAAACACCACCCATCCAACAAACACAGCAACAGGACCAGCAAACACAGCAACAGGCCCAGCAAACACAGCAACAGGCCCAGCAAACACAGCAACAGGCCCAACAGACACCACCCATCCAACAAACACAGCAACAGGCCCAGCAAACACAGCAACAGGTCCAGCAAACACCACAAATTCAACAAACACAGCAACAGGACCAGCAAACACCACAAATTCAACAAACACAGCAACAGGACCAGCAAACACAGCAACAGGCCCAACAAACACAGCAACAGGTCCAGCAAACACAGCAACAGGCCCAACAAACACAGCAACAGGTCCAGCAAACACAGCAACAGGCCCAAAAAACACCACCCATCCAACAAACACAGCAACAGGCCCAGCAAACACAGCAACAGGCCCAACAAACACCACCCATTCAACAAACAGAGCAACAGGACCAGCAAACACAGCAACAGGCCCAACAAATACCACCCATTCAACAAACAGAGCAACAGGTCCAGCAAACACAGCAACAGGCCCAACAGACACCACCCATCCAACAAATACAGCAACAGGTCCAGCAAACACCATCCATGCAACAAACACAGCAACAGGCCCAGCAAACAAAGCAACAGGCCCAACAAACACCACCCATTCAACAAACACAGCAACAGGCCCAAAAAACACCACCCATTCAACAAACACAGCACCAGGTCCAGCAAACACAGCAACAGGCCCAGCAGACACCACCCATCCAACAAACATCCCAACAGGCCCAACAAACACCACCTGTACACCAAAATCAGGAAGAGGTTAATGTACCGGCAGGAGAGGAAACACCTACACATTCACTTCAACAAGACCACTCAGATACACAAGTATACAGTCACATTATTGTAAATGTCTAGCGCTGACTTAAACTTTATATCGATATCTTTCATTTTCTTTAATCTAAAATCATTCATTTGCAGTGCGTTAACAATGGTAGATTGTTTTTTTGTTTCATTTGATAACAATTCCTATGCTTGGCAGGCACAACAACAACATGCACAACGGATGATGGAACAGCAAAGGCAGCAACAACAGCAACAGATCCAACATCAGCAAAGACAAATGCAGCAACAGCAAATGCAACAGGCTCAGCAACAGCAGAGGGAAATGCAGCAACAGCAGCAAGTGGAACAGGTTCAACAACAGCAAGGTCAGATGCAGCAACAGCAGCAAACACGGCAGCAAGTCATGCAACAAGGCAGACAATTATATCAACAGCAGCAGCCACAACAGGTGATGCAAATGCAGCAAGAACAGGCACAGCAACAGGTTTTGCCAGAACAGCCGCCACAAGTGAATCAAGAGCAGCAGATACAGCAACAGATTCAACAAGAACAGCAAACACAAGAGCAAGACCTACAGACTCAACAGGAACAACAACGCGTACGGGTACAGCGAGAGATTCAGCAAGAACAGGAGGGTCAAAAGGTAGAAGAAAACATCCCAGAAAAGACTGAGTCAGATGCAGACAGCCTGAAGGATACTGCAGCTGAGACAGGCAAAGCAGACTCACTCCAGCAAGATGCTCAAGAGAAGAAAGACATTGCTGTCCAGGATCAGG
This sequence comes from Branchiostoma lanceolatum, assembly GCF_035083965.1. NCBI lineage: Eukaryota > Metazoa > Chordata > Leptocardii > Amphioxiformes > Branchiostomatidae > Branchiostoma > Branchiostoma lanceolatum. The sequence goes on along the minus strand of NC_089722.1, from coordinate 20,990,946 downwards.
ACTTGGAACAGGAAGCAGAACAGCAGCAGATAGCTGATGGCATCGAAGAGGACACACAGCAATCTGCAGAGGACCAAGGTACTGCGGATGAACAGAAGGACACACAGCAATCTGCAGAGGACCAAGGTACTGCAGATGAACACAAGGACACACAGCAATCTGCAGAGGACCAAGGTACTGCGGATGAACAGAAGGACAAACAGCAATCTGCAGAGGACCAAGGTACTGCGGATGAACAGAAGGACACACAGCAATCTGCAGAGGACCAGGGTACTGCGGATGAACAGAAGGAAACACAGCAATCTGCAGAGGACCAAGGTACTGCAGATGAAGAGAAGGACCTTCAAGTGGTTGTTGACCAAGAGGATGAAGATCAGACCAATACAAGCCAAGATAAGGACAGGGAGTCTCAAGAGGGTGTTGATGATCAAGAGACGAAGGATTCTTCAGAGGATCCTGCTCAAGAGAATGAAATGCCCTATTCAAACCTTCCACTTCCAGGCAAAGAGGATGCGACTGGAAAACTTGTGGATCCCATGTCGTACTTCGAGAAACTGCACGCCGTCCTGCAATGGCAGCAGACCACCATTGGTGCGCTACAAAGCAGGCTGGCAGCCCAGGAAGAAAGGGTGGACCAACTAGAGATGGCAGCCGACGACCATGACTTTCAGATGGAGACCTGCCAGGAAAGGGTCTCATCTTTGGAGCAGCTGCAGGCGGAACTCAGCAACACCGTCCTGGACTACTACACCAAGGTGAGCAACGTAGAACAACAGAAAAACATGGAGCAGGATGGAAACATAGCCAAACAGGGGGAGCTGATTCTAGAGGTAGACAAGAGGGTCCAACAGCAGACCACAAGAGCAGAGAAGCAGGAGGAGGCTATAGGAGCACTCAGGGTGGCGCTAGTCCACTTCTGGGAGTCCTACGTGAAGCCTTCACTGACTGACGGTAATGAAAAGGATAAGCAGAAACTTACGAAGGATAAATGAATTGCAAATGAGCAAGAGGGCAATCAGGAAGAGTTTGTTGACCAACAAGATCCTCAAGAAGAAGTAGACAAACAAGAATAGATTGATGCAAGCAAAGATGAAGAAAATTGGTCTTGGTGTTTATAAATTATGAATGGAGTTGTGACAGGGGTTAACATATCTTATTTTTGAACTTTTGGGCTTTAGGGTTGAAAAAAAATCTTGCCTAACTTGTACACTTCAGTGTAACCAGTGTTTCATACTGAACTTCTCTGACAGCAGGAGTTCCATACTCAATTTGTGTATGAGAGAGTAAGTGTGCACTGATGACTGGTTCCTGCAACTCTCTATCTGATTGTACAAATCAGAATTACTTTTGGTACATGCAGTTCACCTTTTTATCCCAGAAATTGTTCATCGATACCAGAATCTTTTTTGTTTTTTGTCAACAATAACAGCCCCCTCATTGCAATTCACTTCTAGTTTATAATTACTTGCATAATGCATGGAACATACATGTACCTGTATCTGTGCTCAAAGCAAATGTACCAAATAAGAACATTACCTTGTTGATAATGGGTTATGGTAAAGAGGTAAGGTTATTGATTGTTAAGTTACAATAAGTAGGCAGTATGTTATAAGACTGATAAACATTTATCATTATCATTAATTAACATCTTATTCTGTCATTTTTGTGTGTTGATTTCTGATGCAAAAGTAGTCAATGGCTGCTGGTAACTGGTAAAAGGTGACAAGATGGTCTTGTGGCTGGGTTGTTTACTTAGAATCTAATGGTTCTGGGTTCGAATCCCTAGCAGGCCCAAAATGTTGTACCCTTGAGAAAGGCACTTGTATTTCCACACTCGGCTTAGGAGAAAATTAGTACCTATAGCTTTGGATAGGTCCCGTGTTTGAAGAGAACCACACCTTGAGCACGTTAAAGATCTCAACACAGTTATCATAAAGAGTAGGGGTCCATTTTCCGGTGTGAGTGGATTAAACCTTACAGTCTGATCTTACAAAGCCTGTACCTACAGTACAAAACTGACGTGTAATGACTAAAGCCAGTTTGCTGGTTATGCCAAAGGAACAAACTGAGACCAAATTAATTAGTTTAAAATGAAGGGTCCCTACCTTGGCATTGATGTCAGCGTTGTGCTCGATGAGGCACTGAGTGACCATCTCCTGTCCCCAGGAGCAGGCCAGGTGCAGGGGGGCCTGCTTGTCTCGTGCCTCCTCATCTCCTGTACCCCCCGGGCCAGGTCTCCTGGGACTGTTCACGTCACAACCACTGGGGGGGGGGGGGGAGGAAAAAACAAACTCAACATGAAAATGTTATTTTACATGTATTATCCTTAAGTAAAACTTAAGGGGCCCTGGGTTTGAATACCTTTACATGCTACACATGTAGTGACCTGACTTTGGTTGGGGAGGTAAAAGGCGGAACTTTTTTGTAAGCCCAAAATGACAGATTTATTAAATGAAAATAACATGGGCTCCAAAACAATGAGTGGGACGGAAGAATATTTTTTAAAAGCTGGAGACAGTCCTGAGTTAGACACTAGTGATACTCTTACCAGACAAAGACAGACCTACCTTCTTACGAGGAAACAGCCCACAGACTCGTTGTTCTCATCAATGGCTCTGTGAAGCAAAGTCTGCTCACAGCCGTTGGGCCCCGGGCCCCAGAATGTGGCATCGCATCCATGTCTAACCTACAAACATGAACACACGTTGTGCCAACTTGTTAGAGTTATAAAATTACTGCAGTGTACTTCTTTTGGTCTGTTTCCAGATCTGAAAGTTGGCTTCCACTGAAAAGCTTTCAATTCATACAAATGTCTTATTTTCCATTTTCTAGTCTGTAGGCTGACGCTTTAAAACAGAGCTTTCACTACAATGCAGATCACAAAAAAATGAGAATAAAATCAATTACATCTGAGACACAACAACTTTACATATATATGAATCACATGTAATAAGGTTTTCTTAGATAAACAAGAATTCTTGTAATCTTTACTGATGCACTTTCCTTCCCAAAGGGAGAGCATAATGTTATGATAAAAAAACCTTAATTATCATAATTACATTAAGTAACAAAAAAACAGGAAACCTAAAAATGTTGCAAAAAAAATACTGTTCTTTCACGTACCATATGTTCCAACTGCCGACAAAAAATAGACGAAACAAAAAGAATGCAAAAAATGGCAAAGTGAGCAAAGCTAAAACATCATAAACAATATCATATTCATAGATCTGTTCATACTGAGACCATTCCTACACACGGCTGATATTCCTATCCTTGAACCAAGCAAGAAATAAGTAATTTCGCAAACTACAGCAACATAACACTTTTATTTCTTCTCTTCTCCCCACATTTTTCTTCACATTAAAGACTTTTAGTATCAGTAAGAAACTATCCGTGAATACATGTAGTTTCATCAGGTGGGTAAAACACTGGATAACAAAGTTCTTTGAAATATACTGAAACGGGCCAAGACAGGGAGGATTCAATCTTCGCATTAAGGAGACTGTATGGATCAGAAAATCTATTCTTGTCATGAACCATGATGAGGGGGGATATAAACTCAGTCATGTTTGGGACCGCATTCTTTGCAATGCAGCAGTGACACCTAGCTGCAGTGCAAAGCAGAAACAGTCATTCTTGCCCTGAGGAAGGTGACAGACGGTCACTAAAATGTCTGCTAGGTATGAAAACTTGGCTGTGCACAAAAAAATTTGTTATCCAGTAACAGCACCTGTCATAACAAGAACTAAGCAATATGGCTCAGTATCTGTGGGTATCAAATATAAAATACAATCAGTGTAGCAAGGAATCTCTTTTCCACCCCCCTTACCAGTGTAGAAGCGATGTCTTCTTGTCCACTCTCCAGGGCCGCCCACAGAGGGGGGTTACCGTCCTCGTCCACGGAGTTCAAGTCCGCCCCCCTGACACACAGGGCGTCCACCACCAGGGGGAGGTGTCTCTTGATGGCCAGCTGGAGGGGGGTCTCATTCTCATGTGTCCTGAAGCAACGCAGGAAATAAGGATCTTCAACATCCTGCCGTTAACTCATTCTAAACTTTTCTTTTTCAAGACCTCAAAACCACAAATATCAACGCAAAATCGAAGCTCTCATATCTACAAGATATATATCAGAGTTTTTGTGAACTTCTTTTATTCCTTATTGTGAATTCCTTGCTGATTCTTTCTATGCATTTTCCTAATGGTTCCCATAAGGCAACATGTATGCATATAGCACAAAAAAAACTAACTTTCTGTTAGTGTCCCCAGGAAGTTGAGTGTGGAAATGCACACAGACAAACAAACAAACAAACAAACAAAGTCACACACCAAATATAATACATCTCTTTTCACAGACTGAGGTAACAATTCAAACATCCATTTCGAACCTACCTAATGCCAATATCTGCTTGGTGCTCCAACAGGAAGAGCGCACTTATTGTGTCCTGTTTCTGCACAGCTGAGTGTAACAGAGTCATGCCGTCGGACGTCCTATAGTTGATGCTAGCTCCCGCGCCCAACAGTTTGGCCGCAACGTCGTGCATGCCCGCCCACAGAGCCAGTCCTAGTACCGTCTGCTCGTCTGAGTCCTTCAGATTGAAGTCTGGAATGACCTGAAGTCCACTGCTGTCATTTAGGGCATTTGCTGAAACAGTAGGAAGGATACGTGAGCCTTGTAGTGTTCAAATCTCAAAAATTACACTGTGAATTCATTCATTTTCGTGGGGACTTAATTTTGCAATAGAAGGGGAAAGAAGGTTTTTGCTGTGTTTTCAGTTCGCAGTTAAAATAACTCTGTAGTAAATTACATTGTAGTAAGACATTGGACCGTCAATGCAGAAACAAGACCACTGTGAACATTTCAAGATTAACATTTTGTACAGACTACAGTACATCATCGCCACCCCAAAAGAACATTCAATTTTGTGATGGTCTAAAAACAATACCTTCCTGTGAATCTCTTTGACCTGGAATGTCTGTCAGCTGTCACACAATGTTGAGAAATTACTAAATCTGCCAACTCTGAAGTCCACTTCCTGTCACTCTGCAACTCCCCTTATTCTGGGACCATTTTAGCCCTCAAGTCCTGTCAGTCTGCTGTGAATATGGAAATAACTGCGGAAACAACACAGACACACCGAAAACAATTAAGTTACACCTCCGTAAACCTTTATACCGTACCTTTGTGTTCTAGGAATATGTTGACCACATCAGCATGTTGGTTTGCTATAGCCAGGTGCAGGGGTGTGTGGTTGTACCCCTCAGACTCTCCCAACTCCCCGTCGTCGGAGAACATCTGAGTGCCCGTTGTGCTGAGTACGGGCAGGGTCTGCTTGTTAGGGTTGGCTCCCATGTGTAACAGTTTCTCCACCAGGCGCGACAAACCCTGTTGGGCTGCACAGTGGAGAGGAGTCTCACCCTGTAAACACATTAAAGAAAGTGTAAAAACATCATGCCTTGTTAGTGATTCGGAAGCACAGGCATTACCTTATATTGATTCCAACCCATGGGAGGGATGGGACCATGTACCAGAAGTTGAGAAACTTTTGTGTCCTTGAACAAAAATTTGTAAGAAAATCAATTCCAACATGTCCCAATCTGGCACACCCTGTGAATGCGAAGGGTGTTTGAATGATTCAATGGAAGCCTGTGGAATACTGGACCGGTCCAAACACTTGTATCGAACGTAACCATGGCCTAGGTATGACCAAGGAGGTTTTATATAGAAGGAGAGCGGGCGAGCTAGCGCCCCGCTGGGTCCTTTTGTTTCGCCCCGCTGCGACCCATTGTGTATAGCTGGCGCGGCGCCGTCTTTGAACCGATGCGTGAATCGCGGTTTTCTATGCAAAGGAGCTTCGGCATGACGTCACACGTGCCGAGCTTGAGCCGACCGGCAGCCGAGATGCCTCGGGTTTCCGACGATTTCCTTATTTGGAACACCCGGTAGGGTTCGGCTGACGTCATCATTCGATCGAGGACAAAATGGCGGTCATCTGGATACTTGAATTTTTACCGTGCGACGAACTAGGGCGAGTTTTTGGTCATTTTTGTTGACAAGTCTCTGTTTTTTAGCGTCAAAAATATAGATTCATACCTATATTTCATGTTGCCAAAAAAAATTTGTATCGTTTTTCTTTGGTAAGTTTTCGTTTTTTCTGAGTAGCTGAAGGGTGCCTCGTTCCAAATTTGTTGTTTTGGTCAACGGACCCTGGGTAGATTTTCCGGCACCTGGGAGTGACTTTTTGTATGATTTTCGTGCATGGAGGTCCTTGGTTCGTATCCATGGATTCTTCGGTCATGTTTTGGATAGCTATGTGTTTCCTTAGGAGACTTTTAGGCCGATTTATTTCGGCTCCCGATTGGCATGTTTACAGAAGAACTTCAAGAAGGTGTATGCGAGCCTACCCTGGGATGCAGACTGTATATCGGGCCTTTTAGCTGGTTTCTTTAGCCGGTTCCTTCCCCCCAATCCCTTCAGCGACCGAAAGCTCCAAGCCCACCGATGCCGTAATTAGCGCATCGGGGGAGTCTAGTCCGGTCGGGCTGAGTTCTTGGACCGCCGCCGAAGGAAATCGCTAGCGACCCGGTACTAGTCTGGGCTCCAGGGTAATGCGAGCCAAGTCAAGCTAAGTTTGTAATTTCTCCTCAGTCGGCATATATGCACATTAAAAAAATACTGTTCTCTAAGACTTGTGTTTTTCAAGCCATCCGGCGGTTTTGTATACATTCTCACAGGCTTCGCAATCAAATGTACCGCGGCTGCCGGCGGCAGCGTTGGTTGCCACATAGTGCTTTGATTCTCGCCGTTAGAGAGATCATCTTCCACGTTGCATTCTTGTAACTCAAATGTTTCAAAGTCCTCCTCAAAAGTAACTGCTGAAAAAAAGATCGAAGTTGCTCTACAGAGTCATTATGCCTCCTTGGTTGCACCCGTGAAAACAAAGCTAAGTCGCCAAGCTGGGCGTGGGGTGTATGCATATCGGGGTAATTCGCACCTTGACGCGACATTGACTTTTCACACCCGTTACACGCATAGTACAATAAAGACTTAGCTCGTCCGCTCTCCTTCTATATAAAACCTCCTTGGTATGACATAAGATATTAGGTGAGCTCACTGATTGATTGAATGATTGATTGATTGATATTTGATGGTTAATTGTTAAATACAAGTTATGGACAGTGATCACTTTGTCCTGTTTCACTAGGTACATGTATAAAATTTAGAGGTAAGATGCCCATGGGATATGGATACGTGTAGTAACTGTTTTACCTACCCTGTTGTTGGTATGGTTTGGGTTTGCCCCATAAGAAGCCAGAAACAATGCTGCTTCCTCATTTCCTGCTCTAGCTGCTAGGTGGAGCAGACTGTCACCTGAAAAAATGCATGAATTATTATAATGAGATCATTAAAATCTTAACATACACATTTGCCTTCATCTGAAATACAGTAGAAGCCACTTTATTGCACCTCAGATAAACGCACATTCCATTTAACTGCACCGAACCCCAAAATCCCAAACCGGTTCCCATTCACTGCATTGTTAATGACTCCGCATATCTGCACCGCGCATTGTCACCAATGCCGGATAACTGCACCAAATTGTATGAAAAATCCTCGACAAGTCAACTAAAAAGGTGCGCTAAAAATCGGCAAACGCGGTACAAATGAGCCGATAAGTGCCTATGTAGAGGCACAATACCGCCAATATGTCTAAAATTGTTTTGACTAACAAAAGAAGGTGGTCTCCATTGACAGTCACGTTGATAGCGATCGTATGGGAGGTCCCGGGCGGGTCACGGTGTGTGTCGTCAGCATAAGGAGACACCCGCCTAGCAAAAGTCAGTATTGCATTTTGGCAGACAGGATGCTGTACTCAATAAAGATTGGTCTCTACCTGTACACTGTCTAATTACTGTGAATGCATTAAGTTCGCGGGGATTTGATTTCGCGTTAAGAATGACATGGGCTGTTGGTGGTGGTTTTAGGTTCGCGGCAGTGCTATATTCACATACTGCTGCAATAATAAAAGACTGGTGATTTAACGTACATCTTGTCTCAGTTCTCATATCTACGGGAAACCGCACGGCGACTAGGCAAGGGCTACAGACACGTGGACGGACATAGCAGTCACTTTTGACGGTGCGGTGCTGACGTGATCATCTGTCACATCCTTTAATGGCAGAGCTGAATCCGCGTCCTTCAAACTTCCTACATTCACCCGAAGGAACATACACGCGGTTCGGCTATGCTATAAGGAGAATGGTCTGTCACTGATCCAAGCCATCTAACCATATCTACCCACTGGATACGTAGTGCAGTCCATTGTACAGTAATTCACTACCATGATATACACAGTCTAATCTGTCCAAAGATGACAGGGGTCTCTCTGGCGCTTACTGATTTCACTCACTGTGTGCGTCCTGAGATGTCTTTCCTGAGAATTTGAAATTTACCGTTTCAATGCATAAACGTGGCCCTAACAAGAGGTGGAATCTACGGTGTTACCACACTGTACCTGTATAACAAAAGCTTTCTAACATCTAAATGCGTACTAACAAGTTCATACAGCACACCGAGGTTTATAAACTATTCACCTATGTATGATACAGTGTATTACCGGTCCTGCTGGGCAATTTCGCATAATTGCACCAGCCGGATAATTGCACCAAATACGCTGGCAAATGGGGTGTGCAGTTAAGCGGATTCTACTGTACATGTGAAAACTATAAAATATGAAATCAATACCACCTCATGTTTGAAAATCTAGAGTAAAAGAACAAGTTTTCAAATTGATATTTCTTTACCACACCTGTGTGAGGGTTGATAGCATCGGCGCTGCTGCCCCCCTTAATGAGCCTCGCAGCATAGCTGCCCTCCCCATACACATCCTCAGACGATGGGCTGTTGTCTGAGAAGGGGTTGTCGGGACTGCTGGCCTGTTTGGCTGACTCCAGTGCCAGCCACAGGACTGTCTGACCTTCATTGTTCTTCAGCTCAAGGTCAAGGCTAAAAAAGAAAAAAAAAAAGAAAGGTGTTTAAAAACCATCTCGGCGGTGCACACCCAAATTTGCAAAATTTATGTATGATGATTTAACCTTAACCTTTTCATTAATCAAATGACATCCTATAAATTCTGTTGCAGTACCATTGAACGCTGCTACGTGGCCCAAAATCGCATTTGTCATTTGGTTTTGCTGACATCTACCCACTATCATGTATCATGTGTACCATACAGATATATCCACAGCTGCTTGAGTTTTTCTCTAGGGGATGCATTTGTGCAACAAAAGAAACATTTTCAGAGTGATCGCAATGCTGTATAAAATGCTTCCGTTACTGATGCGTCACCAAAAAAGAAGAAGAACTCACTTGCTCTGCTGTAAGAGAGAGGAGAACGCTTTCTCATTTCTGGACTCCACTGCCCTGTGAAGAGGTGTGCTGAAAATAAAGTTAAGATTTTGTATTACAGAAAGTTATGGGGTGCTTTGAAAATGCTGACTACCAGACACACCAACATTCCACAAGAAAGATGGAACAGTACAGTCAATATCTATACTAGTCCTATGTGTACAAGGTACCTACACTTGAATAGCTCATGTGAGCCGTGTACTTCTGTAGAGCTGGAGCTAGGAAGGATTCCAGGCTACTCCCAACCACGCGCCGACCATGGTTGGGGAGTGGTCGGGAGCAAAGTCGTGGGAAGGTCATGAATGTGTGACAGGGGCTTTAAACACCAGTCATGTATCATCCACTGGTGCCCCTGTAGCCAAACTGGCAGCAGCATCACAGTTGAGCTCCTGGTTCCAATTAGTTTCTAACTAGAAGACCCCGGTTCAATCCTGGTAAGGGCATCTCGGTTGGGGCTGCACCTGTCTTTTAGGAAGGGGGTCCTCTGTTGAAGAGGTGCCTAGAGCATGTTGAAGGGGAAGTACATTGTACTAGCAACCCCTCATTGTAAAAATATACCCTGCTACTGAAACATCAAGGAAACTTGCTGACCTATGTGCCACTAGGCACTTAAAGGTGAACGACACTAACACAAATCCCCCACACCTCCCAGCCCATACCTGCCAGTATTGTCCTGTGCATTGGGGTTGGCCCCGTTAGCCAGCAGCTGGTCATTGACCCTTGCCATGCCCTCCATGGTGTCCTGTGGGGTGAAGTCTGGGTTGTACCCCGCTGTCAGGTGCAGGGGCGTCTCCTCGGACTGGGTCGTCAGGTTCACCTTCGCTCCGTGCATGATCAAGAAATCTGCTGCAAACTCATCACCTATAATTGCGAAAAGAACTTATTGTAAATCTTCGAAATGTTCGCAGTTTTATTTTTGCAGTTTGCGTGGCAACCTCTCTTCTGCGAATTCATGACAACCCATATATCACTACCAACTGGATTTTGGGTTAAACAGCCGTTTTGGGGTCCTCACCCAAAATGGGGGGTGAAAATGAGGGAAAAGTCACTCTTTTTAACCCATTTTTCAGGTTAAATAAGGTAAGGACCACCCAAAAGGGCTGTTTAACCCTAAATCCAGTTGGTAGTGTATGTGATGCAGAAAAAACCTGGCTTTACCGTGCTGCTATAAAATTAAGTACCAACAAGAATAAAGGGAAACCAGCGCCTCGTGATGCAAGGACCACCCGCTACCCTGACCCCAGGATCAAGGTCAATGATACAGTACAGGTAGAGTAGATTTCAGGCTTTATAGTATGAAATGACTTGCAGTAAGCAGGCTGGGTTCCAACTTTTTTAGTTGTACATGTAGTCACCGTTAGATACACTTTCCCTCCTGATAAAAACTACAACTGGTTGGAAACGACAAAATCTTGCACAGGAACAAATCTCAATCTAGAATCTTTTACTTACATCATAGACATCATAGATACAGATTGAAGACAATGGCTTTGTTTTAAACCAATTCATTGTCACATGATAAACTCACCTCTTCTAATGGCCTTGTGCAGTAAGCACTGTCCCGTGGAGTCCTTGGCATCAACATTGACCTTGTGAGTGACCAAAGTCTTTGCAATGCTCTCCTGTCTCTTGGACAGGGCAAGGTCAAGGGGAAGGTCACCGCTATTGTCCACTTCATTCAGCTTACCTGGCAGCTAAAAGGGGGAAACAGACAGGACTTTTAGCACTAGTAGTAGTTGTAGTATCCAGTATTTGATTAATACACCTGCTGGGGTCCCTGAGAACCTTGAACCTTGAAAGAGGACATCGGTGATGTCATCTCGGGAGAAAAGTGGGCAACAATCGGCAAGTCTTCACACCATGCTTCCAAGCAACTCTGTCCAACGGGTTCACACTCTGACACACTCCAATCAAGATTTCCTTGATCTACCATGACCTCTGCTGTTTAATGGGGAAAAATTTCAAAGGTTTTCTCATGGCTTAAAACTCATTCTGGGACTAGTTTCACTAGTGCACCTAACCTAAAAATGTAGGCACACAACATAAAATTAAAGTATGTTGATGAAGGTTAGACATCCAGGTAGTAAGATTTTGAAACAGTCAGACGTTTCAGACAGCATCTGCTACCTTTCGTCAGTGAGGGATGCTGTTTGAAACATCTGACTGTTTCAAAATTTTATCCAGTTGCTTGAGTAACTATTTCTGGCGTAAAATTAAAGTAGTATGTCAACAAAACCTAATTACAAAGTTGAACCTTACTGCCACTCTTCAGAGCTTGAATCTGAAATTCTGTAGCTAATTCTAAAATTTCAAACAAACAATACAACAAAATTCCTCTAAGTTGAATGAATTATAGGAATATCTTTACAGTAGTGATTCTGAAACATCTGATCCAGTTCTGAGTTAAAAAGCATGTTGATCTCACCTGTGAATCAAACTCGATCAGGTACAAGAAAACAACGTCTTCCCGCTGGTTCCTGATGGCCGCGTGAAGTGGATGGTCCGTCTTCGTCTTAAACATCTTGTACAGGAGGGGGGCACCCATGCCGACAAAGTCTTCACTTGTCAAGTCACTCTGGGAAAATGGAAAAGACATGCTAAAATAGCTTGTTTCAGTATGTCAAAACAGTTAATCTTGAAATGTACCAGGGGTTTTATTATTGCAGTTTTTACGGTCTCTCCACTGCAAATTTCACACTGCTAACATGCATTTCCATTGTATTTTTACTGTATGTTAGCAAGAGGCACCAATGCCGCCAAAGTCTTCACTTGTCAAGTCACTCTGGAAAAATAAGAGAAAGAAATGCCACAGTTCAGTTCATCCTCAGTGAGGTGACACTGGGACCACAGCTACACAACATGCTTATGTAGACCACAGCAAGTACATTTTATGGATGACATTTGTGTGTGCATTGAATTTTCCCTGGTTTCGAAAAAAAGAAAAAAAAGAAACTTCTTTCCCTCCCGCCTTGAGGGTACCTGTAGAAGTGACGCTAGTGAGGTAGCCTTGAGTGTTGTTGTAGAAGCAAAGCTACAGCTAGTTGGGTATTGTTGAAATGATACCAGTGTGGTAGCCTTGAGTGTAGTTGTAGTGATACTAGATAACCTCACCAGTGTCACTTTGTGCACAGGAACAAAAGACTTGTTGGCTGTGACACCATGTTTTGTCACTTCAATTCTTGTTATTATACATATGGACTCTGAGTTGAAAATTTAGACATCTTGTTTTAAAATTTAGACATCTTGTTTTTTTTGTTCCCCTTGTTCTTTTTTTTTCCATTCTGACAGTAGATTTGGTGCCTGTAGGGAATATCATCCATAAGATCTACTTGTTGTGACCTTATGTTTGAAACTTTAGGTCTCAATATGTTCTGCATAAGATCTTAGATCTGCCCAAGAAACAAGCCACCTTGCAATTGTTAGGGTGGCCAGCAAACAACATGACTTACCCAGTGATTGGAGATTATCTCGGAGCAGTACGCCTTCAGAACCTCGGCTCCGATCTCCTCCGCAGTCTGGTAGAACCGGATGCAGTTCCGAACATTCACTGACGACATCAGAGCCTTCTCACATCTGTGGAAAATATCATGGTTTCGTTTAGGACCCTTAAGTTCTAGTGCAGATAACTTAAAAATCATTAATAGGAAAAAGTGGCAGCTTTGTTCTACTTCTTAAGCTTTTCAGATATGTTTTCCAGAAATTTGAGTCCAATCAAATTTGAGTCCAATCAAATTCCATGGATCTACGGGCAGGGGTTTGATTCCCAGGGTCAGCCTCAGCTTGGACATGTTGGAAGGGATTGCATTTTTTATTCCCGATGGTGACGTAAAGCTGGTTGCCCTGTACATGAGGTAGGTTTAAGCATTGGAATCAAGCGTCAAACCTCTGCATGTATAAGAACCCAACACGAAAAGAGTAGTCATGACCCCGGTTTGCTTTGCTGAAAATGCAAGCTGTAGCGAATTCGAAACGGCATTGGACTACTACTTGAAAAAGTATCATGCCTGACTTCAGTTAGTTGATTAAGAAGATGACTGCTATACCTTTACCAACTGATCTAACCTCCTTACAACAACTGTGAACGGTGTAATAAAAGCAGAGAGAGACCTGTCTTTCAGCCCGTCCAGTTTGTACTTGCTGGCAGCGCTCATGAGCTCCAGGATGACACTATCCTGCTCAGCGAGGTCCACGTTGTCTGTGTAAACCCACTTCATCATAGTCATGCCTACCTCGTATGGAATGCCTGGGGAAAACAGAGAAAAAAATCAGATATCTTAATCTAACTTACCCTTAGGCCTAGCTAGGAAAAAATTGTTGTGTTTCCAGTAACTCGAGCGACCCTAGCAAAAACCTGCCGACCTTAAAGTTATCTTATGAGGTTTTTGCTACAGTACTTGATGGTATCAAGTTCCATTCTATGCTAGTTCTAGGAAAATATGAAAATATACATTATAGCAGCTGCTATGCAGACAACAGAGGCAAGTTACCTGTGAAATCTAAAGAATTGACCTCTGCGAGGTCGTTGACCCCCCAGAAATTACTCCGACTGGCGAGGACAAACTTGTGAGCCTTCACTTCTCTGCCATCAAGATGAACCACCAGGTCACTGAGGAAAACAGTCAGGAGGTAAAGTTAATCTGAGAAGCCCAAACACATGTATTTCCTCAGTCATAAAACTATACTCTTTATTAGATCATTGCGCAAATGGTTTTCTAAATCCCCTATCTCACTGGACCAAGATTTGACATAGTACTTTTTACGCTACACACTGTATGTGTGTTTCGTTGTCTCTTTAGTGATACTTGTACATTTTGCATGATATTCCTGTTATAAAGTCAAAGGTAACACAAATCCAATCTAGGATGCAGCGAGATCACCAAAGTGTCGCGGGTCCAGTGAGATAGGGGCTTAATGCTAAGGTAAAGTAGGTTTTCCAGAAAAAGTATGCCGTATGGGTCACCCACAATACAACTGGTCTTTCCCCCATTTTACTTTCCTCGGAATAGTCCTTACAATGCAGGTATGCCAGAGCAAAGGTAATAAAAGTGTACTATTTCTATCATCAGAGAAATGAGGATGCACAGCTGCATTGTACAAGTACTGCTATGTTACAACCATGTTTTGAGATCCACAAAAAAAAAACAGCAGCTGTACCAGCTATATTGGATCCTGAACCTTACGAACACAATCACTCACTACAACCAAATGGGTAACATATGAAACAATGTTATTGATAGTTTAGATTAGATGGTAAATAAATGACTCCCATTAGTAACTTTATTACATTTATCCTGGAAAGTAATATAGTTTCAGTTATCTACGGTATGGCGGACTATGGCCTATAAATCATGTAAAGCAGTTTTTTGGCCTTTGTACAAGGGAGGTCCCATAAAAGGTCATGAAAACAAACATGTCTGCCCTTATCGTGTCACAAACAATATAAACAAATGCAGGGGCTTTAAGTTTGAACAAAATCATGTAGCAAAGTTTGAGACATGTAAAAGCTACAATTTCATGTCATTTCTATTTCATTAGAACTTTTAGCACTCAATTTATTTTCATTAAATGTCCATTTTCTCGTGTACAGCACCCTTTCAGTGGCAAAGCCTTAATTGCCCTACTTGACAGGACATACAAAGGTCATATGATCTGGGAAAGGTTTTGCAGTTAAACCCTATCAATTACGTTAAGTTTCAAGCTACATATAACATAGAAAATTGTTTTCCAATTTCCATACTTGAAGTTACCTGTAAGCTTGTTTTATCTCAATAACAATCTTCTGACAAATCTAGAATTATGCCATCATTTTTCTAAAAGGCAGACATTAGTGCCAATAGTAGTCATAACCAAAATGAAATACTGTAAATCTTGAAATGTTTGCGATGGCTTTATTTTCATAGTTTTTGCAGCGACCTCTCAACTGCGAAATCACAACATTTCCAATGCATACCGTGCTACAAAATTGTTTCAACTGCAAACTTGAATAATAACACAAAGACCTTCTCTCCCCATCTGCCGTGAAATTAAGTCACTGCGAAAATAAATGAATTTACAGTACAAAAATGTAACATAATCTGGGAGAGTTTTCCCAGCAAAACCCTGTGTTAGAGTTTTGAGCTACATGTGATGTCACGTCACAGGGAACAGAAGTCACACAGAAAATTGTCTTCCAGGCTTGAATTTAGGCATGTTGCATCTTATGCAACATTTTTCAACAAATTCAAGATGATGGCCATGGCTTCATTTCTAACTATCTAAGAATAGAGTACTGTAAGTTTATCTTTTTTCACAGAGATTTAATTTTGCAGTATAACTATAAGGGAAAAGGAGGTTTCTGCAGTGTGCTAAGTTTGCGGTTGAAACAATTCTGTAGTATTGATAGTTAATAATAGTAATACATTGGATGGAAACATATATACAAGTCATCACCAAAACTGCAAACATAATTTTTCTTGATGATGATAAAACCATTCTGAACATTTTAAGCTTTAGAGTAACCAAAGTGAAACAATAGATGTGTCACATGTAAAGCTCTTTGTCAAAGAGCTCTGCTACTGTTTTCAGTAGCCGTCTATAAACCATTGTGAACATTTTAAGCTTTACAGCAACCAAACAACAGATGTGTCACCTGTAAAGCTCTTTATCGAAGAGCTCTGCTACTGTTTTCAGTAGCCGTGCCACGAAGCTGTCCTCCCCCAGGTCCCCGGATGCTGCGGCCGCTGCGTTGTATTTCTGTTCCACCTCGGCCAGCTTGTTCTGCAGCTTGACGTACTCCTGACGCAGCAAGCTCAGGTGCCGCTGCAGCTTCTCAACTTCAGCTGCAAGATAACGTTTGTTTGTTTTTAATGCATACTCGGTGAACTGCCTCACGGCGTAACTCACGAGCTTTGTACTGAACAGTACAAGCTACAGATCCAGACACATATGATCCACTCACACACCGGTAAGGATCCCTAGTACTCTTATCGATAAGTGTGGTGGGTTCTCTCTGTAGGCTTGAACACGGGACCTCTGGGTTTTTAGCAAAACACCCTGTCATTGCGAAGCCACACAAAATCTTGATTATCAATGTTATCATTTTTTTTTTAGTTGAATTGATCAGGTATCCATTTGGCACATATTTTTAATCACTTGTAATGTGTACAAGTAGAATCAAATCAGTCCTTTGGAACAGGTTGTATGAGTTCTAGTGAGCTAAAATCTAGTGCTCTAAAAATGTTGACTTTTGAAAGGATATCGATTGTTGCAAGTGGATTTTTTTAGCACACACAAAAACTGTGTGGTCTCCAGTCCAAGTTCAACGTTTCTATTTGAACAACAACGTGCTTGAAACGGGATCTGTCTTCGTTCGGTAGTGTAAAAACGTTATTTACACAATTACATGCATCACACGTGGTCAATTCATCATTCTTCCATAAAAGACATAACGCCGGAAGCACCAAAAAGAGTTTTAACGCCCACAAGATATTGAAGCAGGGCCGCTCCCAACATCCACTCCAAAACCGGCAACATCAGCTGACTCTCGCGCCACAAATATGGCAAGTTTAGACATTCTGATGATCCCAGAAGTTAGGACATGTCTTGACTTTAATTCAAAAGTGATGTATAACACACATGATGCGTAGATTTATGAGAAACAGACAAAATTGGCTGGAATGACAAGTACATGTGTCCTACCTTCCGCCATGATGGATCCCAGGTCTCGCGCGATCTCGCCCATCTCGCGAGATTTAGAAGGGACAAGATGGCGGACTCAGATTGCGCGGAATTTTCAAGTTCAGCACAAGAATCGGTAAAAAATGGCCAGAAATCTTCTGTAAGTATCTACTATATGCTACGGCATGCAATTTTAAACACTCTACGGTCGCTTAGAATAGAATATGCCCCTTGTCTGTCCGGTTGTCGGCTTGTCGCACAGTAGTATGAAATCTTTCGCCGACAAATATTTTAGCAAGCTCTAGAAACTGAAAATTATTTTTGCGGGACCTTTGATATAAGTTCTTGACTATCCGTCAATTTTTGCTTGCAGTAGTTGTAGACTAAACTTATATAACCTTTAGAGCGTTAACTCCCGTATCTGTAAAGCTTCTTATGTCCTATGAAAATAATAGGACACAAAAAATATGTGGAATGAATGGGACGAAATAGTTGAAATCCCAAGGGATTTAAGTGAAATGTCATTTTCTCACTCAGATGATTTCCGTGTGTGTGACTGTGACATGCACCATAATTTCGTGCCAACGAAGCTGGTGTGTTACGCCGAATGGCGGTTATACCGGCTATATAGATACAGATAGATACAGAAATCGAGTTGCCAATCATTCCATTAGCTGGAACTATTGGAAACTCGATTATGTAAATGTTCAATTTTGGTCAGTCCATATTCATATTTAATGAAATTGTTGACATATTACAGTACTGTACAAAAAAAATGTATTGCAAAGACTACTTGCATTTGTTTGAATCGCCGGTTAACTGCCTCAAGGCACAGTGACTGTCACCTTCCTCAGGGCAATTCTGACAGGTTCACATTGCACTGCAGCTTTATTTATGTACTAGTATTGATGCTTGCAGATGGTCACCGAAATGTCGGTTGAATAAATCTCTTGGTTGTGTACAAAGAAGACTTTTTATCCAGTGACTTACCAACCTGATGAAACTATTCATGAGTGTACCAACAATGAAGCCAGGTGCTTTACCATATTGCATAATTGATGTGTAGATGACATCAAGGACATTATATAATGTCCTTGATGACATGCATGACCTATATGACAAAGGAGTTTCATTACGTCATTAGGATTTCATTAACACAAGTAAATTAATTTTATTTTCGCAGGGACTTAATTAACACTTATAACACCGCAAAAACCTATTTTCTGTCATGAAATTGAGTCCCTGCAAATATTAATCGCTTTACAGTAGCTCTTAGTTGTAACACGTATACTCAAGATTGGTCAAAATGGGTGAGCACATTATCGATCTACATAATCAACCATCTTTGTCATCAAGCATGATATTGTTTTAGTACTGTAACACAGCTTTGTTTTCAGTTTCAGTCCCAGTCATAAGGTATTGTTTGTTGGTAAACATGTTCATATCAGAATCAGATACAGTATACCGGATCCAGCATTATTGTTTCTATGCAGAGGGACTATGCTATGGTTCATTGTACAGAAGCTGACTTAGTGATAGAAGCTAGGTAAAGCATTACTTCAATTGTTAGTATCTATTATAAGTTTTACTTTTTCATAGACAAAAAAACATCCCATTATGAAAATGCCTGAGGTAAGAATTACTAGAGATTCCTTCAAAATCTTGCTTTGAAATATGGTGTTGCTTTTTAGTTAAAAAACAAACAAATTATAAACTTTATACAATTGTATCTTCTTTGTTTTCCAAGGCTTTCCGCCAAGACAGCAGTTCTAGTGACAGTGATGAGGAGGAGAGGATTGTCATCACTAAGAAGCCACCTCCAAGAAGAAGGAAGTTCAACATGAATGCCAGCGGCGCCAAGACTGGCAACATCTACATGGGCCGAGTAAAGGACCTGTTTTCTGTAAACATGGCCACTCTTTCACACAAACATGATTCTGGTGAGATGCTAGACTTTTAGTATTTTGCTTTAGATGTGCAGGGCTTGAAATACTTGGTAGCAGTGTGCATAGTCCTGTGGTTAGTGACCCTGCCTCTGGACCAAGAAGCTAGAAGGCTACAGTCCTTAGGAGGAGACGTTAAGCCATGGTCCACTGTTCATTTTGCTTGTGGAAAAGAGCTAGCAGGGTGTTTCCCAATAGGATTAACAATTCTTATAGTCCTTTAAGAGCCCCCTGCAAAAGTAGGGGTCTAATTTCCTTGTTTTCTTAGCATAGGTTTAGACATTAAACTGGATAATTAGTGAGTGAGTGAGTGAGTGAGTGAGTGAGTGAGTGAGTGAGTGAGTGAGTGAGTGAGTGAGTGAGTGAGTGAGAGTCCAAAAGATGCCCTGACCCCCTGCTAGTTAATAGCCTGTCCCAAAGATGTTTTGCCTTCTTAAGAATTAGCAGTGAATAATACTGGAATTACGCAATAGAGAAAATACATACAGTAACTATTTACATTCCATTTTCAATGATATTCCTTGTTTCAACCTGCAGTAAATTGATTTTGTTGGTTGAGGTTAATGGTCTGTGTCTGATATGTATTTATGTACTAGTGAATGATTTATCATGAACATGTACTAGTAGTAGAAGTACATGATTTTTTTTGTACATGGTTAATGTACTATTTCATGAGTAAACCCTGTGTCTTCTTTGGGCTTACTCAGCCATCAAATCGATAAGAATTACATGGACAATTCAACAAGCATGAATCCAAATCAGATCGTATAAAGGTTGTCAATTTTTCATTCTGTTTTACAGATGAGGAGAATAATGGTGGCAACGTCGTATTTCCTCCAAGCAAGTCGAAGGTCAGGAAAACTAGTCCAGAAACAGCCAACCCGGTCAGCTCCAGGACCGAAGAACCAAGCGCTCTCGTCATCAGCTCTGACGAAGAGGAGTTAAGTGCAGACTTCAGGTTGGTTTGGGGCCGAGATAAAAGTACTGTAAATTTGTTTATTTTTGAGGAGACTCAATTTTGTAGTTGGATTTTGTTTGCAGTTGAAACAATTCTGTAATGTAGTACTACATTGTGGTAAATAAGATACAATGGAGCAGCATACTGTAAATGCGGAAATGTTCGCCGTGGTTTTATGTTTGTGGTTTTCGCGGTGAAAATTCAGCGCAAACTTAATACCGCCGCAAAACTTTTTGCTCACCCATGACTGTAGCGCTACAATTGTTTCAAATGCGAACTTAAAATCACCGCGAAATGAAATTCACACATATTTAAATACATTTACAGTATTTGCAGTGTCATGCTTTTCGCGGTGAAGGAGAGGATCCGAGGATGGGCTCTGCCTTTCAATACCCTGCCCTAGACACAGTGGATAACAACCCACCAACCCCACGGCCTCAAAAAGGCTAACTTTACCATATATATTAGTGACTGAATGTTTTTCATGTCATGTTTCAGGTCTCCAGAAGACAGACGTCATGTTCCCAGAGAACAGTCGCTGTCCCCGCCCCCTCCCCCTCCCATGTCGTTCGACTCGCTGCTCAATGATGTGGGAAGGCTCAGGGCTACCAAGGCAAGGAAAGGGACGGAGAAGATTCTCAGGTCAGCAAACAGAAAGAAATGAACAATTGAAAGAAAAATTCCTGTTCTATGAAGACACCTAAAGGGCAATATGGACATGATTAAAACCAATAAGTTACATACTTGTGTAACAGTGGGGTTCAAGCGCCGCTTACTGACCAGTCTAGCTGGTCTGGACGTTTTGGCCTAGTGGCTAGATTCCGTGGACTGTGCGCTGGCGAGTCCGGGTTCGATCCCCTGGAGCCAGAAGATTGTTCTACTCCCTTCATTGAGTCACTTGTATCAGATGAACATAACCATTGTATTTGATACGTCAATGAAGGTTAGACATCCAGGTAATAAGATGTGCAAGTCACTGACCAAAGGTAGTGGATGCTAGCTGAAACGTCTGATCATTTCCAAAATCTAGTTGCTTGAGTTATTGTTACCTTGCATATTGTATTTGATATACCTAGATACGTAGATACATACGATGATTGTAGACATTGTTATTTTAAATTTTTTTTTTGCAACAAGTTTGCTCAGTGCAAGACCACTCCTAGGCGCTGAACTAAGTTAGGGGTAGGTATAGGTTACTTATATGCTAGGAGATGGCAGTTAACATTGGCTTTGAAGGCTTGTTTGTCGTATTCGGGAGGGAAGCACTTGTCAGGGAGAGAGTTCTATAATTTTGCAGTCTATGGAAGTTGTTAAAGTATAATTAATCAACAACAATTTTAACTGAGAAAGCGTTTATAGTGGTATCTAAACAGTTATTCCCTTACTCCTCAGGGGTGTGGATGCTGCACTGAGAGTGGTGAGAAGAACTGATGAGCCTGCCGGACTGTCCTCCCCCTCAACCATCAGTTTGGATTGTTCCGGTCTAGCTTCACCTTCCACACCTGTGGACAGGGAGATCACTGTTAAGGTTCGCAGCAGGTCATCAGGGGCAGGTGTGCACAGGATCAACATTAGGATGGTAAGCAAACTTTAAGGTCTTCATGTTCTAATTGGAATCTGCATAGCTGACCTTCAGCATAACAGTTTTAACACACCAGCTTTTGCAGCTGGTTCTACCACCTCTGAACCATACATCCTGCCACTCCAGAAAGCCTGATCTTTGCAGTCATCTTCCCACTTGATTTCTGTCGCTCTACTTACAGTGTGTCAACAACTACGGACACACATCAACAAACAGACAGACCAAAAACAAAGATTCCATACACAGGGTCATACATGTATAATGATGTTCATTGAATGAAATCCATCATTTATTTTTGGTTCCAGAGTGAGAAGTTTGAGAAGATCTTCAGGACTATGTCAGAGCGAGAGGGCGCGCCCATAGACAGAGTACTGCTGGTGCTGAGGGACTACACCATACAACAGGCCGACACCCCTCAGAGCATCGGGCTGCACATTGCTGACATCATAGGTTAGTGGGAGCATTTTTTAAACTTTCCAATTATGCAATTTCATTGATTAAATTAAATTAAGCAAAAATCGTTGATATTGGAAATTAATTTCTTTTCGGCTGCACCCGTCTTTTGGTAGGGATGTAAAATGGTGGTCCCGTGTTCAAGGAGGTGCCTCAAGCAACCACTACCTGTAAAAATATACCCTACTACTCTCACCTCTCAAATAAACGTACCGGTACGTTTATTTTTTTTCGCCTCAAAATCCGCCCGGTACTTTCTTATTTTAGACGGTACGTTTATTATTTTTTCAAAAATCAGGATTTTGCTAACCAGAAATCCCTCTAAAATCGAAATTTTTGTTTTTTCTGCCCATATTTCCCCTGTATTTTTGCCAGTAATTCGCTATTTTTCGGCCTAGCGGCGTTGATTTCCCCACCGCTATGACCGGCGGCGGTCTTTGTGAAATCCTTGCGGCACTCGTAACATATCGATCGATCTCGCTATGACGTTACAAAGTTAATGTTGTTTTGGGGGGAAAATAAGACGCAACACTGACATGTCAAAATACAATTGTCATGTAAATAACTTTGACAGTCTCTGTTTACATCGTAAACCAAAGCATGCTGATCAAAAAACGTGTCGAGTAGTAAACGTTAGACTTGCACAGGGAAGAATTCGATGACCGCTATCGGTAGCGCGGCGGAAGAATAATTCGTTCACAGAAGATACATTACACGTAAAAACGACAATTATAACTTAAGTTCCCTTGTGATATGTATTTTGAGGCCGCAAAATCTAAGAACGGCACAAAACGAGCGGTAAACAACAGCATGTTTTGCCATCGAAACATGGCGGCGGCACCATCATGCGTGCTTACAGTAAAACTAGCAGCATATTGCACAGTACAGATTACGATCTTTAAAATGATACCGTAAACGCGTGAAAAATATTATACTTTGCGGCAACGATGGACACAGAAATCTATCTATATTTTAGGAGGGTTTGTATTTTAGAATAACCGTAAGATTTTCCAAATTTAGCGGTAAAGGGCCGTTTCTATTGTCAACATGCAATCGGTAATTTCTTCGTATTTGCGGCCTGAGACGCTGTGCTACTTTTACAGTCGAGCTCTGTTCAATATTGTGGGCTCAACCGCGGGAACTCGAAATCCGAGCGATTCACAAAACCTTTGTTCTCGACGCTATGGAGCAAAAGTTCATGGACTTAACCCTTTTTTGGTGTTCATATTTGTTTTTTTAGGGGGATAATGTCTTTAGAAAATATGATTAGGAACAATTTAGCTATCTGATGATTTTGATTATATGTCAGTAATGTCAAAAGCAATGATAAAAGATAATGAAATTCATGTTACAACAATTTTCCTTGATCACTTGCTGCAAGTTCCAAGTAGAAAATGCATACACACTGTATCATGTACATTTTCACTTGTTGAATTTGAAGCACCATGGCCCCCAGTTAGGGGTCATAGCGGGGAACCTTTGCCTAATTTTTCAACATTATTATTATATTTTATCAAAGTGGCGAGGAAGATCATCATGATTTGAGCAAGCATACAGTTATTCTGTTCAATATTCATATACTGAATAGGTATGGTCCTCAGGCATAATTGAATAGATGCAACCTACCTGCTTATTATCTTATTTCCTTCGGACAGTCGTGTGGACACAGTTTACCTCGACTGTCAATTTTTACATTTTCCGGGGGGTACTTTTATTTCAGGGGGTACTTATATTAGATTTTGAAGATTTTTCCGGGGGGTACTTATATTCCAGGGGGTACTTCTATTTGAGAGGTGAGACTACTGAAACAGCAAGAAAACTTGCTGCCCTATATCCCACTAGGCACTACAAGGGTCTGAACAAACGTATGCGCTTATAATTATAACTTGTTTCTATCACTTCAATATCAGAAGTCAGCTTAAAATCATAGCACAGTCCCTCTTCATAAAGATAATGATTCTGGATCTGGTTTATATTTGATTCTGATACAGACTTGTTTACCAACAAACAATACCATATATGATGGTAAAACAGATTCAAAACAAAGCTGTGTCCTAAAATGATATCATGCTTGATGACAAAGATGACTGATATAAACAGATCAATGATGTGTTCACCTCATTTAGCTTGAGTGTAAGTGTTAAAACTTACATCTACCATCATGAATTCATTTACTTTCGTGGGGACTTAATTTGCATGCGGAGTAGAAGGTGTTTTTAAGTTTGTGTTTGACTTTGAAACAATTCTATAGAACAGAAGTAGTGCATAGAAAGCACATTTGAAAGGTCATTTCGAAAACTGTGAAACTAAAAAACCACAAACATGTCTGGAGCTTCAGTATGTGCATACTAATATGTATTACTGTAGTAGAAACACACCTACGTTATATATTGAAGTTAGACTTAGAGCTCAGTGCTTTCTAATATTCCTGTTGAAATATACATTCATTGAACAGCTCAATGCTTTCTAGTAGTACTGATACATTAATACACTATTGCCTCATGGAACGAGTGAGCATTCTAGGATTATGATGTTTTATTGCTAATATCCCCACCAGACATTGATTCTAATATTTGTTGTGTTTCCAGACTGCTCCATAAGTAATGCCAGCATGGCTGTGGAGGAGGAAGAAGTAGCTTCAACAGAGGGGAAACTTGAACTTAAGATCCAAGGCAAGGAGAGGAGGACTGAGAAAACTTTCTCTGTTGACAAGGTGTGTGTGACATTGATACTAAGCAGTTTACTGTAAATTGATTTACTTTCACTGGGACTTTATTTCACAATAGGTTTTTGCCGTTTTTGAATCTGTGATTTAAACTATTCTGTAGTAAGATTTGCGGTGACATGAATTTGCAGTGGAGAGGTCACCGCCAAAACCATGAAATTAAATCCACTGTGAACATGTCAATATTAACAGTGTTGCAATGTTTATGTCTGTATGAAATAACCTTTTCCTATCTTTGGTAAGGGTATACAATGTATCCTTTTTAGTTATTTTTAAGTCACCTTTACAGGTTTTCAATATGCCATAGCACATGTATAGCCATTTAAGAAGAGTAAATCCAATCTAAATTCTAATACTGTAAATCTATTTAAGTTTGAGAGGACTTAATTTCATGGTATGGGAGGGGGGATGTTGCATACACGGTTTGTTCAGTTCGCAGTGAACCAATCAGGTGGAACGCAGAGGACAGAATAGTATTACATGTTCGTGCTGTTATAATTTAATTTTCCGGTAAAAAGGTCATCGTAAAAAATCACA